>NC_045972.1:45647246-45947246 GCF_010909765.2 Amblyraja radiata | reverse complement strand
CACTGAATATCTTGCCGGTCGGTCCTCACCATTCAAGTTTCTACACGAAAGCTCGGTTAAGGAAAATATCAGGCATGGTTGGCACTAAAAATGCACAATCTGTTTAAAAAAAACGTAATGGTAAAAAATGGAATGGTAAAGGAGATAAGCAGGAAATAATAATGGAAAAAAAATTAATAATGAGAAATTCAATACATTTTAATGTCCAAGGCTGATTTATTAAATTTTCAGCCTTTGCTCTTTGGCCTTTATTTAAAAAATCTGGCACGGTTGTTAATAGAGGCTGATGAAATGGCAAAATTTTAGTGACCGAGGATTTTTTTTTTCTTCCATATTTTACACGATTCAACGTCTTTTCAAACTTGAAATGGCTGCAATGCTGGAGCTCCGCGTTTTAAGATGTCAGTAAAATAAATGCGGCATTGTTAAACCCACAGTCTGGTGGAGAAATGGGAGGCATGGTCACACACGGTTGTGGTAGGGAGCAGGCAGCCCTGACCAGAAGGCTGTCCAAGTCTAGAATGAATTACCTGGCCTTTTCCGAGGAGCAGTACACTCTGAGGTTTAGCTTCACAAGGGAGGTAATTACTGAGATATGTGCTTTGCTGGCTCCAGTTTTAGTGGGACCCTCTGTGATTTCTACAACTCTGCCTTTGGCTGTTAAGGTTACAGCAGTCATTAACCTTTTGGCTACTGGCATTTTCTTGTACCGGGTAGAGCTTACAAGCAGCAACTGAAATCTGCCTTCACAAAAAGGCAATGCATTGATCTCGAAGGCTGTAATGCTCATTCAATGTTCCAGTATTCAAATGAAACAAGCACCCACATTAGCGTTGTGTAGGAAGGAAGATGCTGGTTTAAATCGAAGATAGACGCAAAATGCTGGAGTAACTCAGCGGGACAGGCAGCATCTCTGGAGAGACGGAATGGGTGACGTTTGCGGTCGAGACCCTTCGTCAGACTGGAAGTCTTTGAGTCTGAGGAAGGGTCTCGACTCGAAACGTCACCCACTCCTTCTCTCCAGAGATGCTGCCCGTCCCGCTGAGTTACTCCAGCATTTTGTGTCTTCCCACATTAGGTTTATCAGCTTGTCCATTGTTCTGTATGGAAAGAGAATGATTATTTTCACATCATTCAATTTTTAACGTAGGTCAATAATTAGAACAGCCAGTCCATACCTTCAACGTCGATCTACATCTAGAGGTGACCCTTCTGTCCTTGACAGGTACAACAAAGCAAACAATCCATTTTGACAGCGGCAAGACAAGTACCAAGCAAACAGCAATTTCAATAGATAGACACAAAGTGCTGGAGTAACTCAGCGGGTCAGGCAGCATCTCTGGAGAAAAAGGATGGGCGACATTTCGGGTCGGGACCCTTCTTCAAAACCTGAGACCCTCCACAGTCTGAAGGAGAGTCGCGACCCAAAACGTCACCCATCCTTTTTCTCAAGAGATACTGCCTGACTCGCTGAATTACTCCAGCACATTGTGCCTATCTTCGGTATAAACAAGCACCTACAGTTCCTTTCTGCACAGCAATTTAAATAGAGTGGAGACCCAAGGAACTGCAGGTCCTGTTTTTTTTTTTTAAACACAAAGTGCTGGAGTAACTCAGAGGGTCAGGCAGCATCTCTGGAGGACGTGGATAGGGGACATTTCGGATTGGGACCCTTGTTCAGACTTTGTATGGGCAAATTACACCACTTCTGAGTGACGTATGCTGCTGTGTATTGTGTCCGCCTTCAAAAGATGGCCTGTGATTGCAACAGCAAGAAACTAATATAGAACTGACATATGGAGAGAGAGCACTTACAACAGTTGAACGAAGAATAATGAACCAACAGATTTTGTAATAAATCTACTACTATTGAACTATCAAAGATTCTATTAATTCTATTTACTTGTTTTTCAATTTAGTTATCCACATTTTTGAGGACAACAAAACGCTTAAGACTGAAGGTGAATATTTTTATAGATTGCTAACCAAGCAAGCAAAACATTTAAGATAAGATCATCATATGATCATCACTCTATCTAACATTCAGATGATATTTGGACAGGTTAATTTTTTGTAACCCAGCATCTGCAGTTATTTTGTTCTTTGTACCTTTCCATATCTGTAGTCTCTCTCTCTCTCTCTCTCTCTCCCCGCTGACTCTCTGTCTGAAGAAGGGTCTCGACCCGAAACGTCACCCATTCCTTCTCTCCAGAGATGCTGCCTGCCTGTTCAGCTGAGTGATAGGTGGATGTAGGTGACGAGGGTTTAATTGACAGATGGGTGGAAAAAGGCCAGAGACGAACAGGAGACTAAAGGGTGACAGGTGAGGAGAGAAGAGGAATGAAATGCAGGGGCAGTGGGAGGGGCACGAGTGGAAGGGGGTACGGCAGAAAAAAGGGGTGAAAGGAGAGGGTGGGAGAGTGGGAGAAATGGGTGAGTACCAGAGTGGAACTTTGAAAAGGTTAAATGCTTTTAAATAAATAAAAGATACATGGTGGAATACTTGACTGTAGGTTGTAGCTTGTAGCAAGAGAGAGACTAGCCCAGGTTCGTTTCAGGTCGATGTATATTGAGGCAATGACCGATGCCTTTGAAATGTCTTGTCTTAAAGGTACCATCTTATAAGAGACCGATGCCTTTGAAATATCTTGTCTTGAAGGTACCAACTGATAAGATGCCTTTGAAATGTGTCTACTAATTGATGAGACAAGCTCAGGCTCGTCCTGTGGTGATGTGTATTGGCTGCATCTTTGACAATGACTAACATCTTCTGAATGTGACAAAGTGACACACCATGCAAATGTTTGTTCATTGAAGTGGTGGCGCGGAGAAGTCAAGTGTCTGTTGTGTACTTGACCGGTGTATCCCCATCACTTCCGCCGGCTGATGATCAGTAAAGCTTGAGTTGGTTTACCTAACGTTTTTGTGAGTTGTCTGTTTATTAAGAAGTGAACCTTATCAACTTAGGAAAGAGAGAGAGTAAATGTGGTGTGACCTAAAATTGGAGAATTCAATGCTCATGCTGTTGTGAACTTATGGATGAAACCCTTTAAAAAAAAAACAGATCACATTGTGTGCTATAATGTTAAAAACTCAATGGTGGTCTCAGATTATAACAAGGATGGAATTCAATGCTATAACTAGCGAAAGAATTTGGGGGGGGGGATGATTCTACTTTTTAAAAAAACAGCGATGCAATGTATACCTGAATTTGTGTTTTATTTAAGCTTTATATTGAACAGCTCTTACCAGAGCAGTAACATTTCCCCATGTGGTATGTCTGAGTGAATACAGTAATTAATGAAAAATTCGGAGTTATCATCAAAGTGGTTCAACATTAGAATCTCTCTGTGTCATGGCAACCAATGTTTGAACAATAATAAGTGGACCACGGGCTGAAGTTTGAACGAGATGCAGCAATTAATTTTTAGAAAAAAGTCAAATTTTCAGAAAGGTAAGACAAGTGTGAAGCCTCATGCATCGCACATAATGAGTGTGTATTTTAATTGGGTTAAGTCGCAACTCAATAGTTATAATATCGAATTATTATGAAAGTTTGGCAAAATTACACCAAATTTGCTGATCACAGCAAAGAGAACAATGCAGAATCTGGTCTGGTCCCTGTCGTCTTTAGTTAGGGAGAGGAAGAGAAGAATAAATCTAGAGACACAAGGCACGGTGGCACAGAGGCAGAGTTGTTGCTGATCAGCACCAGAGACCCGGGTTCGATCCTGAATGCGGGTGCCGACTGCACGGAGTTTTATGTTCTCCCCGTGACCTGCGTGGATTTTCTCTGGGTGCTCCGGTTTTCTCCCACATTCCAAAGACGTACAAGTTTGTAAGCTAATTGGCTTGGTAACATTGTAAATTGTTGCTAGTATGTAGGATAGAACTAGTATGGGATCGTTGGTCAGCGTGGACTCGGTGGGCCAAGGAGCCTGTTTCCGCGCTGTATCTCTAAACTAAAGGAACTGCAGGTGCCGGAATCTTGCGCAGAACACAAAATGCTGGAGTAACCCAGCAGGTCAGGCAGCATCACTGGAGCGCAGGGATAGGTGACGTTTCAGGTCGGGACTCTTCTTCAGAGGGAAGAATCTGATCACTATCCTCCTTATCTCAAAGACCTGCAGGATCTGTATTTATCGGATTAAAGCGAAGATAGACACAACATGCTGGAGTAACTCAGCAGGACAGGCAGCATCTCTGGAGAGAAGGAATGGGAGATTAGATATCTTTTCAATCTACTGTAAATTTCCAAACTTTTCCAGTTTAATCTATGACAGCCAATTTGATTTTAATCATCCCCATTGATTAGTCATGGTGCAGTCACGGTGGCGCAGCGGTAGAGTTGCTGCCTTACAGCAAAATGCAGTGCCAGAAACCCGGGTTCGATCCCGACTACGGGTGCTGTCTGTACGGAGTTTGCACGTTCTCCCAGTGACCTGCGTGGGTTGTCTCCGAGATCTTCGGTTTCCTCCCTGACTCCAAGGACGTACAGGTTTGTAGGTTAGTTGGCTTGATAAAAATGTTAAATTGTCCAAGTTGGCGATATGCAGAGTATTGCCCAGCCGATTACAAAAATTCAGAAGATTCAGAAGGATTACTTCAATGGGGATGATTAGCTGTTTTCAATGATAAGCACCTGTGCAACTCCTGTAACCATTTGCGATTCGGGACGCCTCAACTCTGGACTTTGCATGTTTCACTCACCCCTTGGGTTAATGATCTTATTCAATGCCAAATAAAGCCATGTAAAGCTCTCATTTCTCCTACAGCAGTGGGCAAATCATTATAGTTTAACATCCACCACGGTGCTCAAATAAATATGTTGCCCCTTTCAACGCTGCAAAAGTAAAGTTTCTCCATGTGTTATTTTAATCTTTTAAACAAAAACACAGAGACAGCTTGGGTGACGCCATTTTCATCAATTAACTCTCTTAATCTCTTACTCATCTCACGTCAATGACTCCAATTATTGCTGACTACTTGGATGTGAAATGTGTGGGGGGGGGAAATGAAACAATTATTTTAACTACTAATAATAGTCTGTTACGTGGGAAGTATTTGGAAATGAGTAAAGGAGAACAGTTGTGTAAGAAGGAACTGCAGGTGCTAGTTTAAACTGAAGATAGACACAAAATTTAGAGTAACTCAGCTGGACAGGCAGCATCTCTGGAGGGAAGGAATGGGCGACGTTTCGGGTCGAGATCCTTCTTCAGACGGTTTATCGGCTTAAACCTGGCGATGATAACTCTTAATGAATGCCGTGCTGGTACATGAGTAATTGGACAGGTACATGGTTAGGAAAGGCCCAGAGAGATATGGGCCACATACGGGCAGGTGGGACTAGCATAGGTGGGGCACCTTGGTCAGTAAACAGGCTGTGCCGAAGGACATGTTTCCATGCTGACTGACTCTGTGACTGTTGGACCTTTATAAGAAACATAGAAAGTAGGCACAGGAGTAGGCTATTCGGCCCTTCGACCCACCACCGCCATCCAACATGATCATGGCTGATCGTCCAGAATCAGCACCCCGTTCCTGCTTTTTCCCCATATCCCTTGATTCTGTTTTTTTCTTCAATAAAAAAGAAAAATATTTTTTTTCTCTAAGGATCCATGGGCTGATCAAAAACCATGGTTAAAATACCATAAACATTGATCACGGAAACCAGACTCCTTCAAGGAGTTAACAGCACAAGTAAGGCAGAACAAAATTGGAGAAAAGTGGTCAGGTAAACATGCTGAAAAACATTTGCTGCAACCCCCTATGCTGTTTATTGATTTATTCATATCTGGTATAAATGAATACTTTAAAAACAGGCCTTAATGGTGTACTTTACCTAACAGAGAACACATATTCATTTTGCAGTAAATGCAATTCCACAGAGAAATAAATAATATATGCCTTGCTTCACCTCCTGTTAGTACAGTACCCAACTTATAACTTATATACACCACTCTCTGCAAGGCCAGAGTCAAGTCTGGAATACCTAGTACTTAGAGATACAACGTGGGCACAGGCCCTTCGGCCCACCGACCATCAATCACCAAGTTCACTCTGGTTATATGCTATCCCCCTTTGGCACCCCCTTCCAACACACGAGGGACAATTTACAGCAGCCAATTAATTAGCCTACGAACCCGTGCGTCTTTGCAGTGTCGGAGGAAACCGGAGCACCCGGAGGAAACCCACGCGGTCACGCTGGGTGAAAGTGCAAACTCCACACAGACAGCACCCGAAGTCAGGATCGAACCCGGGTCTCTGGCGATGTGAGGCAGCAGCTCTACCAGCTGTCGCCCTTTCAAAACTTGAAGAAATGCCAAGTAGAAATCTAAAATTGAAGAGTTCAATGACCCCAATGCACAACACCGCTGCATTTCCCGCAAACAGATCACCGGCCGATCGTGCAAACGTCACATAGTCATTCCCATCACTCATTTGTGACACTATTATAGTTGAAAAAGTATCCAAAAACTTTTGTTTTTGTAATGCATCACTCACTGGATGCTTTATAAACCATGGAGAGGTTGACCATAAATGCTGTTTCACATCTTCACTATTCAGTTTTCTTGACTATTATTTCAGAATGCTGCCTGGATCAAGGGATGGCAATCATCATCATGTTAGCCACGATGAGGTTGGATAAACCCTGGATTGGTTTCTCCGGAAATGCTGGATGAAACATAGACAATAGGTGCAGGAGTAGGCCATTCGGTCCTTCAAACCTGCATCGCCATTCAATATGATCATGGCTGATCATCCAACTCAGTATCCTGTACCTGCCTTCTCTCCATACCCCCTGATCCCTTTAGCCACAAGGGCCACATCTAACTCCCTCTTAAATATAGCCAATGAACTGGCCTCAACTACATTGTGTGGCATAGTAAATTCTGTGGATGGAAGTATAAAAAATTATTATGAGTGACATAAATAGGGTCGACTTCCCCCTCCCACCCCCCCCCCCCCCCCCCCCCCCCGAGTGGAAATACAAGAGGGAGAGAGAGACAGAGAGAGAGAGAGAGAGAGAGAGAGAGAGATTTAGCTCTTAGGGTTAACGGAATCAAGGGATTTGGGGAGAAAGCAGGAACGGGGAACGGATTTCGGATAA
Organism: Amblyraja radiata; assembly: GCF_010909765.2. NCBI lineage: Eukaryota > Metazoa > Chordata > Chondrichthyes > Rajiformes > Rajidae > Amblyraja > Amblyraja radiata. The sequence continues at coordinate 45,940,135 of NC_045972.1, read as the reverse complement.
TCAACCATGATCATATTGAATGGCGGTGCTAGCTCGAATGGCCTTCTCCTGCATCCATTAACTATTTTACGGTAAGAAAGGCCAATTTTAAAGGAGATGTGCGGGGCAAGTTTTGTTACCTGTAGTGGTGGATGCCTAGAACGTGCTGCCAGGGGTGGCGGTGGAGGCAGATACGACAGTGGTGTTTAAGAGGCTTTTAGATAGGCACGCGGAAATGCAGGGAATGGAGGGAAATGGATCATGTGCGGGCAGGCAGGATGAGTTTCGGAGCATAATGAAGGGCCTGTTCCTGTACTATACCACAATGACATGTTCCAGGAGAGCATGGGTGTTACAAAGCAAGCAGCTGAAACAAATTTCCCAGTTAAAAGTACAATTTCTCACATTTCAATGTTGAAACCCAAGTGTCAGAATAAAAGGATGTTCCTTTAGAAAGGAGATGAGGAGTTTTTTTAGTCAGAGGGTGGTGAATCTGTGAAATTTATTTCCACAGACGGTGGTGGAGGCCAAATTATTGGGTATTTTTAAAGCGAAGATTGATAGGTTCTTGATTAGTAAAGGCGACAAATGTTATGGGGAGAAGGCAGGAGAATGGGGTTGAGAGGAAACGATAGAGCAGCCATGAATGAATGGGGGTGTAGACTTGATGGGCTGAATGACCTCATTCTAATGTCTTGTGAACTGATGTGTTAACTTACAGAGTAACTATCAGCCTTACAGTATGAGGTAAAAACAAAGGACTCCGGATGCTGGTTTACACCAAAGATAGACACATGGTTCTAGAGCAACTCAGCCGGTCCGGCAGCATCTCTGGAGAAAAAGGTGACATTTCTTCAGACGGTAAATGCTTATTTTTGTGCTCTGCGTAAGCTAAGTTACACTGTTACCGGAGAAAGTTCCAATGCAGGAGAAATGCTGCACCACAAATGACACTGTGCCTCCAGGGTAGACAAAAGTGCTGGTGAAACTCAGCGGGTGCAGCAGCATATATGGAGCGAAGGAAATAGGCAAAGTTTCGGGTCGAAACGTTGCCTATTTCCTTCGCTCCATAGATGCTGCTGCACCCGCTGAGTTTCTCCAGCACTTTTGTCTACCTTCGATTTTCCAGCATCTGCAGTTCCTTCTTAAACACTGTTACCTCCAGTCGCACATCATCATGTGATAGTTTCTGCCAACACTAGCAGATGCAAACAATTTACAGGCAAACTAGTAAATGGTGCAGGCGAGACGTCTACCAAGATGGTGCCCAACCCAGGCGGGCTATTTGCGTGCTTGCCACATAAGTAGGTCTACAATACGATACAATACTATATGACACGATAGAACTGCAGGGGGTCCAGGTAGGGTTTTACCAGGGGTCGCAGGCAGGCGCTATCAGAGGGGGCAATGAGTGCCATTTGGCATGGGCCTCTTACCTGTCTGCTTCAAAGGGATCTTGATTTTGGGGCCTCTGCTTGATTCTTGCTATTGAGGGAGTGCAGCGTAGGTTTACAAGGTTAATTCCCGGGATGGCGGGACTGTCATATAGAAACATAGAAAATAGGTGCAGGAGTAGGCCATTTGGCCCTTCGAGCCTGAATGGCTGATCATCCAACTCAGTATCCTGTACCTGCCTTCTCTCCATACCCCCTGATACCATTCGCTTTCTTCACTGCCTGCTGCACCTGCATGCCTACTTTCAATGACTGGTGTACCATGACACCCAGGTCTCGTTGCATCTCCCCTTTTCCTAACCAGCCACATATGCTGAGAGAATGGAGCAGCTGGGCTTATACACTCTGGAGTTTAGAAGGATGAGAGGGTATCTCATTGAAACATATAAGATTGTTATGGGCTAGGACAGGCTAGAGGCAGGAAGGGTCTTGACCCAAAACGTCATCCATTCCTTCTCTCCAGAGATGCTGCCTATCCCTCCAGCATTTTGTGTCTAGGGTCCTTCCACTGCTGGACATTGGGGGGCAGAGTCCGTTGGGGACACCCCCCAAACAAAGGAAGGGATATCGGGGGGGGGGGGGGTTCACATGAGTGGTTTGTCTAAATCATAGATGCAAACATGACTGAGTGTGACTCTATTGATTGTATAGACACTAAGCATGTATCAAGAACTTTTGCAGTTTTAGTTTTGTATACAGATGCTGATCGACCTGCTGAGTTCCTCCAGCAGATTGTTCGTTGCTTCAGATTCCAGCTTCCGCAGTTTCTTCTCTCTATCTCTCTGCGTTAGAAAAGGGGTGAACACCCCCATAGTACCTCGAGCTTGCTCTGTCATTTGCAGTGGCAATGGTCATCCCTGTTCATTTTCTTGTCCATTCCCAGATGTTCTGTATTCCTTCATATCTAATAATCTTATCTTCAGAGCCTTCATTATGCCCAGCAGCTTATAGTCACAGGCATACAGAATGGGAACAGGCCCTTCGGCCCAACTTGCCCATGCCGACCAAGATGCCCCACCTACACACTAGTCCCACCTGCCTGCGTTTTGGCCCATTTCCCTCGAAACCTTTTCTATCCACGTACCTGTCCAAATGGCATTTAAATGTTGTTATACTACATCTTACAAACCTTTAGTCTTCTTTTTCAAATATGACCTTTGTCCACCCATCTGCCGATTGAATCTCCCACCCTCCGCCTACCACTTGTCAGACTTTGTCCCATCCCTACTTTAGTTGCTTTCTCCCCCCACCCCCATCCCCCCCCCCCCCCCCCCCCACTACAACCAGCCTGAGGAGACCCAACCCGAAACGTCGTCTATCCATGTCCTCCACAGATGCTGCCTGACCCACTGAGTTCATCCAGCACCTTGTAAACCAGTATTTAAGAAGGAACTGCAGATGGCCCGAAACGTTGCCTATTTCCTTCAGGGTTTCGGGCCGAAACGTTGCCTATTTCCTTCGCTCCATAGATGCTGCTGCACCCGCTGAGTTTCTCCAGCATTTTTGTGTACCTTGTAAACCAGCCTCTGCTGTTCCTAGTGTTCGAGATGAGCATTCATCTCCCTTCTGGATGAACAAGGTTCAAGATTATGCACGGTGGCGCAGCAGTAGAGTTACTGCCCTACAACGTCAGAGACCTGGGTTCAATCCTGACTTCTTCCCTTAATTGCTGTGAATCTGTTGCTTTTTAAAATCAGTAAAAAACTGAATCATGCGCTGAAATTTCACTTAAGCTCAAATGTTTATTGTGTGGACGGCTGGAATTCTTCTCACACATGTCTGTCTCATGTACCCTTCAAATAATTCTCATTACCCATAAAAACAAACAAATGTATACAACACAGCCAGAAGATACAATAAATGATCAATTTATTGATTATTTTAATTCTTCTGATGTCTCCGCAGATGTTGCCTGACCGATTGAGAATTTCAAGGATTTCCTTGTCATTATTTCAAATTTCATTCATCCACACCATTTGCCTTACATCAGCTATATTTTGCTTCTGTCAAGACAATTAATTTAAGATTTAATTTCTCTCTCGTGCTTTACTCAATGGGTAATAGAGACGCAGGCGAAACAACTGCAGCGGTTGTGTGAAAAATAAATTCATTGCTAATTACAGCATCTTGTCTTTTTGTGGGATCATCGACATAACTGGGTGGTGGCAGTTTGTAGAGTTGCTGCCTCACAGCGCCAGGGACCCGGGTTCGATCCTGACCACGGGTGCTTGTCAGCACGGAGTTCTCCCCGTGGCCGGCGTGGGTTTTCTCCGGGTGCTCCGGTTTCCTCCGACATTCCAGACACGCAGGTTTGGTGGATAATTGACTTCCGTAAATTGACCCAAGTGTGTAGGATGAGGATAACTGAGCTAGTGTACGTTGGTCAGCGTGGACTCTGTTGGCCAAAGAGCCTGCTTCATATTGCATCTCCAAACTAAACAACCCTCAAAATAATTTTCTTGACCTCAACTGTAAATGGCCAAAACCACGTCTTGGGACAATGCCCTTATTTTGGGACCCCCCCAGCCTCTTTGCCATCAAATTCTTTCAAAATCTTAAGGCATAATAGCTTAAAATTAATATTTCCAAAAGAGCAACAACTTCTTCCCTCACGAGTAGGTGGAAGCAGAAAGTAAAGCAACTTAAAGAATTCGACGCGAAACGTCGCCAATTCCTTCTCTTCGTAGATGCTGCCTCACCCACTGAGTTTCTCCAGCAATTTTTGTCTACATCCAGATTCAAATGTCGTAGCATTGCAGACTTTAACCTACATGTTACATGGTGCGCAGCCCAGATCATTAATTGCTTTGAGAAAAATAATTTCAAATACCGTTCTTTCAAATGCATCTCATAAATTATGCAGCTTGCTCATTGATTTAATAACAATATTCAAACCGTTATTGAAACTTTTCAAGGTGGCCCTTGCAGAAGTGAACAAAAAAATGAATCCGGGTTGTTACTTATGCAGCAAATGAATGTCATTAAGAGTGTCTCTCGTTCTAATTGTGTCCCTGTCTTGTCCATAAAAGGTGCATCATCTCACCTGGAGATACCTAATGCCAGGAAGCCCTGTTGCCCGGCAGGCTGCAAGGGCAGATGGAAGAACATTATGTTACTTGTGACCAGGAAACGGCAGCTTCTGTGTATTGCGCACTTGATCAGTTTAGTTTATTGTCACGTGTACCGAGGTACAGTGAAAAGCTTTTGTTGCATGCTAACCAGTCAGCAGAAAGACAATACATGATTACAATCAAGCCATTTGCAGTGTACAGATACATGATAAGGGAATAACGTTTAGTGCAAGGTAAAACCAGCAAATTCTGATCAAGGATAGTCCGAGGGTCACCAATGAGATAGATAGTAGTTCAGCACTGCTCACTGGTTGTGGTAGGATGGTTCAGTTGGCTGATAACAGCTGGGAAGAAACTGTCCCTGAATCTGGAGGTGTGCGTATTCACAATTCTATACCTTTTGGCCGATGGGAGAGGAGAGGAGAGAAGAGGAAGTGGCCAAGGTGCAGCTCGTTCTTGATTATGCTGCTGGCCTTGCCGAGGCAGCGTGAGGTGTAAAAGCCAAAGCTGGAGTGCATTAGGTGGCAGAGATACTATGGACTGTTGTGCTACCCTGCTGCAAAACAGCATTACAATGAGATGTCAGCTATCTGCCGTAGTTTGGCAGCAGAGGGAGCGGGTATTTCCACAACACATGCACATTTGTGGCTATGCTGCCAGCTTGGCCCAGTGTTGGCATTTCCCTTTCATCAGTGCATCTCAAAATGGCATTGTTCACTGTAACTGAAACAATGTGCAATTAGAATCAGGGGCGGCACGGTGGCGCAGCAGTAGAGATGATGCCTCACAGCGCCAGAGACACGGGTTCGATCCAGACTACGGGTGCTGTCTGTATGGACTTTGTACGTTGTACCTGTGGCCTGCGTGGGTTTTCCCCTGGGTGCTCCAGTTTCCTCCCACACTCCAAAGACAGACTGATTTTGTAGGTTAATTGGCTTCGGTAAAATATTGTAAATTGTCCCTCGTGTGTAGGGTGTCGGCGCGGACTCGGTGAACCGAAGGGCCTGGTTCCCCCGTTGTATCTCTAAACTAAAGTAAACTAGAACACAAAATATGCCTGCTGGTACAGTGAGAGGGTGCAATGTTTAAGGCACCTTCTATGATTCTGACAGAGCTGCAATACAGGATACATGACTTTGCCTTGTCCTTATTAAAGCATGATTTGGAAAGGTCGGGTCAGCCATTATATTTTCTTCAACAGAATTTGTGAAGTTAATCTTCAGGTTGTAGAAATGTTGGCTCCTGCTTCTGCATTTCCTTTTATAAAACTTGCCAGACAAATACTTGGGCGGCACAAAGGTCGAGTTGCTGCCGCACAGCGCCACAGACCCTGGTTCGATCCTGACTACGGGAGCTGTCTGTACAGAGTTTGGACATTCTCCCTGTGACTGCGTGGGTTTTCTCCATGCCCTCCAGTCTCCCCCCACACTCCAAAGACGTACAGGACCGTTGCTTAATTGTCCCTAGTATGTGTAGATAGTGTACTGTGGACTGCTGGTCGCTGCTGCCTCAGTGGGCCGAAGGGCCTTTTTCTGAGCTATATCTCGTAAGTCTAAAATACTTGACTCTCCACTGTTAAATAAGCCATGTAGGAAACTTATGCCTTCTTAAACAATTGTCTAATATTAGACCATAAGACTTAGACCATAAGACATAAGAATTAGGTCATTCAGCCCATCGAGTGGTATTGTAATTACAGGGAGCTTTTGCCAGCAGTGTACCAGTTGAATTTATTTCCTTTAGTCTGGCCAATGGATGGTTGTGTTATTAATCTGGGATATATTACTCTTCTACAGGTCCACCATCGATTTTCCAGCACCCTTGGTTCCAGAGCCTCGCTAGATTATCCATTTTGCCAGACCAACAGAGGCCACGAAATAATAAATCAATACACCTCAGTGTTAACTGGAAAGTTCACGGCGGTCACGGTGGCGCAGCGGTAGAGTTGCTGCCTTACAGCGGATGCAGCGCCGGAGACCCGGGTTCGATCCTGACTACGGGTGCTGTCTGTACGGAGTTTGCACGTTCTCCCCGTGACCTGCTTGGGTTTTCTCCGAGATCTTCGGTTTCCTCCCACACTCCAAAGACGTACAGGTTTGTAGGTCAATTGACTTGGTAAATGTAAAAATTGTCCGTAGTGGCAGTAGGGTAGTGTTAATGCGCGGGGATCGCTGGTCGGCGCGGACCCGGTGGGCCAAAGGGCCGGTTTCCGTGCTGTATCTCTAAACTAAACTAAACCTCTGACCCGCTAATTATACACCTCCCTTGTTTCCAAAGCACCTCTGACTGCTAGAAACTTAAATGAGGAATTAACAATTAACAAAGAAGTAAACGATGAACACTTTCAGGAGGGAGGCATGCTTCGTAAAACTGCGTGCGCTAAAGGCAAACGCTCTCGTGATTTTGTCCGGATTAATGGAGGTGCAGGGCCATCAGTTGCCGGAAAATCAGTGGTGAACCTTCAACACACTTCCTTTAACAATTGTCTAATATTGTAAATACAATTATTCAGCACTATTGGTCATAATCACAGGGATTTACTTATTTTGAAATGCACTTGACAAAATCAGTTAGAGTGGAGATATTTTGGATTGAAGGTCAAATTAAAAATGCAATTGAACTTTCCAGGTAATACTGAGGTGGCCTTTGTTAATAATCATAGATAACCTATATACGGGCATACAAGTAGGTCATTGATAGATCCCAGAATGGTAATTTTTCAAATTCAGGAAGGTATTTATATAACTTTATCAAAATGTAATCGCATTTAATTTAACAGTTATTATATTTGCTCCCTGCTTTATCGTAATAGGAAGATAAAATTAAAAAAAACAAGCAGCTATTGCAATAGTGTTATTAATTTACTCTCTATCCTACACAAGTTTGTGGCTTGCAGAAATTTATTACAAAACCTCCATACTGAGTGCCACGGTGGCACAGCAGTAGAGTTGCTGCCTCACGGTGCCAGTGACCCGGGTTCTATCCCCACTACGGGTGCTGTCAGTACGGAGTTTGTACATTCTCCCCGTGACCACGTGGTTTTCTCCGGATACTCCGGTTTCTACCTATTCTCTAAAGACGTACAAGTTTGTAGGTTAATTGGCTTGGTATAAATGTAAATTGTCCCTAGTGTGTGCAGATAGTGTTAGTGTGCGGGGATCGCAGGTCGGTGCAGACTTGTTGGGCACAAGGGCCTGTTTCCACGCTGTATCTCTAAACTAAACTGTCCTCTATTTGCAGAACCCTGCTTAGTGTCACAACCTATGATTATTCTGAAGAACAAGTCTGAAGAAGGATCTCGACCCGTACCGTCACCCGTTCCTTCTCTCCAGAGATGCTGCCTGTCCCGCTGAGTTACTCCAGTATTTTGCGTCTATCCGCGGTGCAAACCAGCATCTGCTGTAACTTCCTACACTATAATTATTCTAACTTGGGCCATGGAAAACAGATGAGTAGGAAGGAACTGCGTATGCTGGTTTACACTGAAGATGGACACAAAATGCTGGAGTAACTCAAGCATCTCTGGAGAAAAGGAATGGGTGACATTTTGGGTCGGGACCCTTCTTCAGATGAACAAAGGGACAAAATCGACAGAGCGATCGCGCAACTCACATCACTGGCAGCGCACAAATTAAAAGTGAGTTTTGCTGGATTCTCTCTCCGCTACGGCTGGCATCAGTAACGCTGCCCAGGAGAGCTGCTCACGTGTACGTTCAAGACTGATTGTAGCAAGGACATTAAGCTTAAAGGCACCCAAGAAAACAAGAAATAAAGGCATCTTACAGTAATTAACAGGGTTCTCCCCAGGACCCTTTTTCATCCATTTAATTTGCATCGGCACCTTCTGCTTCAATGCTAATTCAAAAGTACTTTAATTGGATACTTAGGAAAAAAAAATGCAGAAAGTTCCATCATTTCCAGTCAGTCTCCACAGACATTTCCAAAAGGTACACCCCGCTTGTTCATAATAAATGTAGCCAGACACATCTAATAATGACCTCCTCGCTAATGAAAAAGCATTGTTGTTGCTGTAATTAACCACATGAAGATTTAAGTGCAAGGAAATTAAATCTATTTACACACGGTAATCTTGTTGATGAAGCTAAAGCTATGCAGGGGAACTCTTAATTAACCCTGAAGTGTTTGATGTTGCTTTCCATTGCATTTCTCCTTATACGGAGGACTGGAAATGCATGTTAATGCACTATTTGCTCTCTTAGAAAAACAAACCCACCTGCCATATTATTTATAATAATAATAATAACTTTATTTATATAGCACTTTTCATGCAATTGAATGCAACCCAAAGTGCTTTCCATACACACACACACACAGGTCTAAACATAAATACCATTTAAAAACAGTAAGAACATAGGCAGTTAATAGCATAAAAAGCACAGATTTATATAAAAATATAAAATATCAAATATGAAAATATATACTAAATAGGCCAAGCCTTCCTTATCCGCAGGCAGCCTGGTCCAGAGTTGCCAAAGAACATTAGTGAGGGCACAAGTGTGGAAGATGTCGACAGTGTCTGAAGTGTAGGACTGTGTATTTTTAAACTCCTTCACAATATCTAGCTTGCTCATCATTGAAAGAATATACATTATCCTTTGAGAGACACAAAAAGCTGGAGTAACTCAGCGGGTCAGGCAGCATCTCTGGAGAGAAGGAATGGGTGACGTTTCGGGTCGAGACCCTTCTTCAGAATAAAGACTGTCTAGTTACTGTGAGATTTAAACCCTATCATAGTCATACTGCACGGATACAGGCCCTTCAGCCCAACTTGCCCATGCCAACCAGGATGCTTCATCTACACTACCCCAGCTGCCCGCGTTTGGCCAATTTTCCTCGAAACATTGTGTAGGATGGAACTGCAGATGCTGCTTTATACCGAAGATAGGCACAAAGTACTGGAGTAACTCAGTGGATCAGATAGCATATCTGGACAAAAAGGATGGGCAACGTTTCAGGTGAGGTCTGAAGAAAGGTCCCGACCCAAAACATCAACCATCCTACTTCTCCAGCCTGAGTTACTCCAGTACTTTGTGCCTATCTTCGGTATAAAGCAGCATCTGCAGTTCCATCCTACACAATGTTTCGAGGAAAATTGGCCAAACGCGGGCAGCTGGGGTAGTGTAGATGAAGCATCCTGGTTGGCATGGGCAAGTTGGGCTGAAGGGCCTGTATCCGTGCAGTATGACTATGATAGGGTTCAAATCTCACAGTAACTAGACAGTCTTTATTCTGAAGAAGGGTCTCGACCCGAAACGTCACTCATTCCTCCTCTCCGGAGATGCTGCCCGTCCCGCTGAGTTACTCCAGCACTTTGTGTCTATCAAAGGGTAAAGAATGTGTAGGAAAGAACTGCAGATGCTTGTTTATAACGAAGATAGACACAAAATGCTGGAGTAACTCAGCGGGACGGGCAGCATCTCCAGAGAGGAGGAATGGGTGACGTTTCAGGTCGTGAGGGTCTCGACCCCAAACGTCACCCATTCCTTCTCTCCAGACATGTTGCCCGTCCCGCTGAGTAACTCCAGCATTTTGTGTCTCTCAAAGGATGAAGTGTGTTCTTTAAATGATGAAAGAGCTAGTTTGTGAAGGAGCGGAGTGATTTGGGGTTCAAAGAACTAGAGAGGCAGAGGGCTCAAGATTCTCTGAGACCTGTATAAAAATTTTAAAACTAAAGGAATCCTTGTCTTCATCTCAAGAGGACCAATTTACCAACAGGGTAGAAGTTAAAGTTGCATTAAGCTCTGTTTAGACTGCATCTGAAATACAGTGTTTAGTTCTGGGATTTGCAACTTAGGAAAAACAAATTGATTTTGGAAAGGGTTCAGCAGGGATCGCGCGAATGCTACCCAGGTGAGAAGGGCTTAATTGTAAAGCAAAGTTGCAACAAACTAGCGTGTGTGGAACAATTAAAAATATAAAAATTATTGTACGATTATGCCATGCATACAAGACTAAAGGTCATGGGCTGGGAACTGGACTTAGTGTAGGTGCGTGAAGGCCAGTAGGGACATGAGAGACCATTGCTGGAGTGAGGCCACACGCTAATTGGAGGAACAGAACCTCATATTTCGCTCTGGTAACTTACAACACAGCGGTATGAACATCAAATTCTTTAATTTTAAGTAACTTCTACCTACACTCCCTTCCCCTCCGCCCCCCTCCACCCTCCACGTTATACCAGTTCCACAATTTGCCACAAGTCCGAAGAATGGTCAAGAACCAAAACGTCTCCTATTCCTTTTCTCCAGAGATGCTGCCTGTCCCGCTGAGTTACTCCAGCTTTTTGGTGTCTATCCACAATTCTCCACATTGTTTCTCTCTCGGGATCACACCTGCCCTGACCAACAATGGATCTATCAGGCACCGCCAAGCCCGAGGTCATTTGGGGCCGGCCTGGTCTTTTCCCGCCTCCAGATCCTCACCCCAGTCCCACCCTCTTATTTTCAGCCTGAAGAAGTGACTCCACCCGAAACGTCCCCCATCCTTTCTCTCCAGCGGTGGTGCCTGACCCACAGTTACTCCAGACTTTGTGTCTATCTTTTATAGACCAAAGGACCTGCCTCCATACTGTATGGCTCTATGCTTCTAGATTTGGGCACAATGCCTCCACAATCCTTATTACTAGTTAATTGTATTGTGATGAAATGTAACCGGAGGCCCATATCCCCAATGTCCACATGCCTTGATTCCCTTAGCGTTAAAAATCATTAAATCTTAGTCTTTAATATCCACAAAAATCGCATATTCACAGTTCTCCAGAGCAGATCATTTCCATGACAATCAGCATGTTGCATCAAGAAATTCCCCCTCCTTTGATACTTCAGATTCAGTTTAGTCTATTGTCACATGTATCGAGGTACAGTGAAAAGTTTTTGTTGCGTGCTAACCAGTCAGCGGAAAGACTATACATGATTCCAATCGAGCTTTTCACAGTAAGGGAATAATGTTTAGTGCAAGATAAGTCCGATCAAGGATAGTCCGAGGGTCACCAATGAGGTAGATAGTAGTTCAGAACTGCTCTCTGGTTGACGTAGGATGGTTCAGTTGCCTGATAACAGCTGGGAAGAAACTGTCCCTGAATATGGAGGTGTGCGTTTGCACACTTCTTTTGCCCGATGGGAGAGGGAAGGAGAGGATGTGGCCAGGGTGCCATCTAATTCTGATGAAAAGTTTTTAGACCCAAATCGTTAATTCCTTTTGCTATTTCTACAGACATTGCCTGACCTGCTCAATGCTTCCAGCATTTTCAGCTTTTACTTCAAGTTTCCCGCAATTTTCAAATATTTCAAGTTGACCCCAGAACCTGCGCAAGCCCCAGCGAGGCGCGGAGGTCAATGCGGTGTAGCGATCATCTCAGACAACCCATTGTATTCACACATCTGATTACACACTCAGTGAGGCCCTATTCTCCAGTCATAGGGGCTCTTCGTAAGACATTGGAGCAGAATGAGGCCATTCGGCCCATTGAGTCTACTCCTCCATTCAATCTTGGCTGATCTATTTTTCACTCTCAACCCCATTCTCCTGCCTTCTCCCCATAATCCCTGACACCCTTATTATTCAAGAATATATCAATCTCCGCCTTAAAAATTCCTTCGGCCCACCGAATCCACGCCGGCCAACAATCACCCGTTCACACTAGTTCTATGTTATCTCAGTTTCACTCATTTGCTAATTCCCTCGCTAAATACAAACAGAAAAACAAGGAACTGCAGATACTGGTTTACACAAATGGTCACAAACTGATAGAGTAACTCAGCAGGTGAGACAACATCTGTGGAGAACATGGATCGGTGAGATTCTGAAACGTTACCCATCCATGTACTCCAGAGACGCTATCTGACCCGCTGTGCTACTCCAGCATTTTGTGTCTTTTCAAATACAAACAATCATATTTCATGTGCAGGAAGGAACCGCAGATGCTGGTTTAAACCATGGACACAAAATGCTGGAGTAACTCAGCGGGACAGGCAGAATCTCCGGATGGAAGGAATGGGTGACGTTTCGGGGTCGAGACCCTTCTGATTACATTTTGGTTTGAACAGCGAATACGATCATTAACGCGCAAAAGGTTGTGCCAAGTATGAAACAGATACACTTGCTCGTGAAACCAGTGTAAAGGGCCTGTCCCACCAGCATGCGATTGCATGCATCTAGCGCGACCAAACGGAAGCGGAGTTCGTGCAAAGTTTGCGGTAAGTACGCACAAAGTTCGCGCGTGACGTAATTTACGTCATACTCACCAATCAGCTGGCCAGGAGGCGGGCCGACTGAATTTGGATGTCGCACGGCGTCGGGCGGTGACATCATCGCGTAACGCCACGCGCTAGCAGTACGCCGTCAAGACGCTGCGTACGACGTCAAGGCTCTGCGTATGCCATCGAAACGCTGCGTACGCCCTCAATGCGCCTGCGGGCCGACAGGCTGTTGGCGCGCGAAGATTTCAGACAATGCGGGATTTTCGGAGCCCCGCGCGATGTCGGGACCAGCCCCGCACAACTCCATACGCCTCCGCGCTTGGAAGTGGGACCGGCCCAGCGCGGCCGTACGCCTCAAGCGACCACGTTTGTTCGCGCTAGACGCATGCAATCGCATGCTGGTGGGACAGGCCCTTAAGTGTACAATTCACTTCAATGTAGTCCCACAGTTGACTCCGCAAGCATAGATGCCTAAATATGCACATTTTAACTCCCACTCATATAATAATGGACCCAATAAGAACCTGATATTGTAAAAGTAAAAAGCACACACGGGTCATACGCACAATGTTAATTGAAATCACACTGATAAATAACTATGTGCACAATTTTTATTTTAGTTTTCAATGCCTCAAAAGAAGGTGTCATTTAACTAAGAAGTCATTGACCCCTAATGACCAGAGACAACCCAGGGTAGACAATAGAAGCCATTCAAGGGGTGTTAGCCATGCATCAAGCCGAAAGACATCTCGCAGTTACAGCAGTGTCTTTCTCCACATCCCTTTGTTACAACTTTTCTCTAGAGTAGCAACTTCACACACACACATCAGAAGTTTAAAAATCCCCCAGGATATCCAGAATTGGAACTCGCGCAAGATTCCTTCCCCCTCCCCAGGGATCTCCGAGCATCAAATGCTGACTTGAATGCTGATGCAGAGTTAGGTTACGGCATGGTAAACCTGCTCAAGCCTCAGTGAGCAAGCATCAAGGCAGTCACACGCAAACTGGAGGAAACAGCACCTCGTATTCCGCTTGGGTAGCTTACAACCCAAACAGTGTAGGAGGGAACTGCAGATGCTGGTTTAAACTGAAGAAAGACACAAAAAGCTGGAGTAACTCAGTGGGACAGGCAGCATCTCTGGAGAGAAGGAATGGGTGACTTTTGGGGTCGAGACTCGACCCCAAAAGTCACCCATTCCTTCTCTCCAGAGATGCTGCCTGTCCCGCTGAGTTACTCCAGCTTTTTGTGTCTATCTTCGGTTACAACCCAACATTGAATTCCCCATATTTGGTAAACTCTAACAATGCCCCCCTCCCTTCGCCTCCTCTTTCTCCCCCACATTCCAAAAGACAATAGACAATAGTTGCACGAGGAGGCCATTCGGCCCTTCGAGCCATTCAATGTAATCATGGCTGATCATCCACAATCAATACCCCGTTCCTGCCTTCCCCCCATATCCCACTACCTTCCTGCCTTCCCCCCATATCCCTCCACTATCTTTAAGAGCCCTATCTAGCTCTCTCTTGAAAGTATCCAGAGAACCGGCCTCCACCTCCCTCTGAGGCAGAGAATTCCACAGACTCACCACTCTCTGTGAGAAAAAGTGTTTCCCCGTCTCCGTTCTAAATGACTTACCCCTTTTTCTTAAACTGCGGCCCCTGGTTCTGGACTTCCCCAACATCGGGAACATGTTTCCTGCCTCTAGCGTGTCCAAGCCCTTAACAATGCTGGATAGATGTATACAGGTGCACAACCTTTTATCCGAAAGCCTTGGGACCAGACACTTTTCGTAATTCGGAATTTTTCGGCTTTCGGAATGGAAGATTTTTAGCGTAGATTTTAACGGCTGGCTCAGTGGTAGAGTGCTCGGCTCATATCCGCAAGGTCGCGAGTTTGCGCCTTGATCCCGGCAGTTACTCGATCATGAGTTTGAGTCTTCAATGTAGTTTTTTCTTGCAGAATAGGAGAGAATAGGGAGGGTTATGCTGGGATCATTCTCTGCGAGATGATCTTAGTGCGGGAGACAAGTGTAGGAGAGGTGTACTGACTGTGTGGGCAGAACTTTGGAAGTGATTGCCCACCATTCTCAAAAGCCGCTGTGTCTCCCTGTCCCTGGGATAGCAGGGGGCGATCAAACAGCACAATACCCCCCTCCCCCTCCAACTCCAGAGGAACCCGCTCCCCGATGGGCCGCTATGGCGACAAGTGGCATTTCGCCCACAGCCCGCGCTGCGCCCCCTCATCCGCCACCCCAAGAACAAGACGTACCTTGCACACCATCAGCTTCTGCCCCTACGGGGAGCGTGTTCCTCTGGAGTTGGAGCGGGGCTGGAGTTGCTGATCTGGGATCTCCGTGCTTGAAGTGGGCCTGGGGGTCGGTGTCCCGATGAGGGGGCGCAGCTGGGGCTGTGGGCGAACTGCCACTTGTCGCCGTAGCGGCCCATCGGAGAGCGGCTTCTGGTGGTCCTGACGTCTCCGGCCACCCCCCTGTACAGGAGCTGAGACTGGGAACTGTACCGCCTTGCAGGTGAGAAGGAGAGTGGGGTTGTTTGCAGTTGCAGTTGCAGGTGGGGACCTCATCGGGAGTTTTTACAGACATTTTCAACCTCTCACTTCTGAGGTCTGAGGTCCCCACCTGCTTTAAAAGGGCATCAATTATACCGGTGCCCAAGAAGAGTAAGGTGACATGCCTCAATGACTATCGACCAGTGGCACTAACGCCGGTGGTGATGAAGTGCTTTGAGAGGTTGATCATGGAGCAAATCAACTCCTACCTCGACAAAAACCTGGACCCACTGCAGTTCGCTTACCGCCACAACAGATCAACGGTGGATGTGATCTCGCTGGCCCTCCACTCCGCACACTGGACCACTTGGACAACAAAAACTCATATGTCAGGCTGTTATTCATTGATTACAGCTCAGCATTTAACACAATCATCCCCTCCAAACTGGTTACCAAACTCGCAGAACTGGGTCTCTGCGCATCCCTCTGCAACTGGATCCTCGACTTCCTCGTCCACAGACCACAGTCTGTTCGTATTGGTGGAAATGTGTCAGCCTCGATAACAATCAGCACGGGAGCACCTCAAGGCTGCGTGCTCAGCCCCCTGCTGTACTCACTCTATACCCATGACTGCGTAGCGAACCACAGTGCGAACTCCATCATCAAGTTCGCTGACGACACCACTATTGTGGGGTGTATCACTGATGGGGATGAGTCAGAGTACAGAAGAGAGATCGAGCAACTGTCCATATGGTGCCAGCGCAATAACCTGGCCCTCAACACCAGCAAAACCAAGGAACTGATTGTGGACTTTGGAAGGAGTAGGAGGGGGACCCACAGCCCCATTTATATCAACGGGTCGATGGTTGAAAGGGTCAAGAACTTCAAATTCCTGGGCGTGCACATCTCTGAAGATCTTTCCTGGTCCGAGAACACTAACGCAATTATCAAAAAAGCTCATCAGCGCCTCTACTTTCTGAGAAGTTTACGGAGAGTCGGATTGTCCAGGAAGACTCTCTCTAACTTCTACAGGTGCACAGTCGAGAGCATGCTGACTGGTTGCATCGTGGCTTGGTTCGGCAATTTGAGCGCCCTGGAGAGGAAAAGACTACAAAAAGTAGTAAACACTGCCCAGTCCATCATCGGCTCTGACCTTCCTTCCATCGAGGGGATTTATCGCAGTCGCTGCCTCAAAAAGGCTGGCAGTATCATCAAAGACCCACACCATCCTGGCCACACACTCATCTCCCTGCTACCTTCAGGTAGAAGGTACAGGAGCCTGAAGACTGCAACAACCAGGTTCAGGAATAGCTACTTCCCCTCAGCCATCAGGCTATTAAACCTGGCTCGGACAAAACTCTGATTATTAACAACCACTTTCTGTTATTTGCACTTTACCAGTTTATTTATTCATGTGTGTATATATTTATATCATCGTATATGGACACATTTATCTGTTTTGTAGTAAATGCCTACTATTTTCTGTGTGCTTAAGCAAAGCAAGAATTTCATTGTCCTATACAGGGACACATGACAATAAACTCACTTGAACTTGAACTTGAGGGGGCAAGGGCGGTACAGTTCCCAGTCTCAGCTCCTGTCCAGGGGGGTGGCCGGAGACGTCAGGACCAACAGGAACCCGCTCCCCGATGGGCCGCTACGGCGACAAGTGGCAGTTCGCCCACAGCCCGAGCTGCGCCCCCTCATCCGGGTTCCTCTGGAGTTGGAACGGGGCTGGGCTAGAGTTGCTGCTGGCTGTGGGTCTCTGGGATCTCCGTGCTTGCAGTGGGCCTGGGGGTCAGTGTGCCGTTGGTCCTGACGTCTCCGGTGACTGACACTGACCTGCTGGCATCGCCGACGTGAAGACAGTGCAAAGCCCCCACGCCGGTGCAATGGGCGGGGAGCTGGAGAGGGGAGGGAAGGGGTCACACACATGGCCGGGAAGCAGAGGGGTGTAGGTGGGGTGAAACTGAAGGGAGCGACAATCTGCTGCTGCCTGCCCACTGAGTTAAAACGTTCCCACGGTAGACTCACGATACACTGTGTATCGTGAGTCTACCGTGGGAACTTTTTAACTCAGCGGTCAGGCAGCAGCAGATTGTCAATTATTAACCCTCCCGCGCAATATACCCTCACCTTCTCTTTTATGAATGGGGATTTAGTTCCTCTTTCTTCGAGGACCGACCCGAGGTTCCGCTGTCACCTCTGCGGGCCGCCCTCGGTGAACGTCTTCAAGGACCTTTCTTCAAGGACCGAAAAAATGTCCGGTATTCGGAGCTTTTCGTTATTTGGAATTTCGGATAAAAGGTTGTGCACCTGTATAAAATTCCACAGACTCACAACTCTCTATGTGAGAGTTCCCGCCCAGATTCGCACCTATTTCTACCCCCTGGTTCCCCGCATTCCTTCCCCTGGCTTCACAATTAGCGTCTCTTCAATCCTTTTGTCTCACATCTTCTGTTTCAATCTCTGGCCTTTGTTCCAACCATCTGCCTATCAACGCCCGCACGGGTCGCCTGTGTTCACCGATTACCTGCCACGCTTTGTGCTGCCTCTAGAGAAACAAAGACCTGCAGATGCTGGTTTATACCAAAGATAGACACAAAGTGCTGGAGTAACTCAGCAGATCAGGCAGTATCTCCGAAGAAGAAAAAAAAAGGATGGGTAACGTTTCAGGTCGGGTCCCTTCTTCAAAATAGTGGAAGGGTCCTGACCCGCAACATCACACATCCTTTTTTCTTCAGAGATGCTGCCTGACCCGTTGAGTTACTCCAGCACTTTGTGTCTATCTTTGTCTTGGCTTGTCTCTCTTCCAGCTTTCTTCCCCCCCCTCCCCCCCCCCCCAACGCGACATCCTCTCTCAGACAATCAATAAGAAAGATCCCGACCCAACACATCATCTATCCATGTTCTCCAGGATTGCTGTTTGACCCTCTGAGTTACGCCAGCACATTGGGTCTCTTTTACGGTACGATACGATAGAACTTTATCCCAGGAGGGAAATTGATCAAACCAGCATCTGCAGTTCCTTGTTTCTACATTAAGACTACTTGCTCCTCTAATATTGTGAATGTATTCAGCTGCGACATCAACACAGCACATGGCATGCCAATGAGCAAACTGCTGGAAGAACTCATCAGGTCAGGCAGTATCTGTGAAAGCAGAGGGATAGTCAACATTTTGGATTGAGCCCCAGTCGTGACTCCTGATGCAGGGTCTTGACCCGAAAGGTCAGCTATTCTTCTGCCTCCACAGATGCTGCCAGTCCCGTCGAGTTCCTCCAGCAGGTTGACTTTTGCTCCATATTCCAGAATCTGCAGTCTCTCTTTTGTCTCTCTCCATATGAAATGCCAATATTAGTTATACATCTGCACAAGTCCTTAACTGGATATAGTATCTCAGCGTGCATCTCTAGATAAATAGCTGCCACACCAAAATCAGAATGGTGTACATAGATACAAGGCAACTGCGAAGAAAGACACAAAGTGCTGGAGTAATTCAGCAGGTCAGGGGCATCTCTGGAGAACATGGCGGCACGGTGGCGCAGCGGTAGAGTTGCTGCCTCACAGTGCCAGACACCCGGGTTCGATCCTGACTACAGGTGCTGTCTGTACGGAGTTTGTACGTTCTCCCCGTGACCTGCGTGGGTTTTCGCCGGGAGTTCCGGTTTCCTCGCACACTCCAAAGACGCACTGGTTTGCAGACTAATTGGCTTGTTATAATTGTAAATGGTCCCCAGTGTGTGTAGGATAGTGTTAGTGTGTGGGAATCGCTGGTCAGTGTTTCCATGCTGTATCTCTAGACTGCACTACACAAAATATGAATAGGTGATGTTTCGGGTTGGGACCCTTCTTCAGCACTTTGTGTATTATTTTGTAAACCAGCATCTGCAGTCCTTCGTTGCTCCAACACTATTCCAGTGTGAGAGGAGAATATGCATCTATGGGGTTTTTTCCCTACAGTCAATCCACCTTAATGGCATACGTGTCAAATCAGATTTCAGATAATAATTTCTGATATGTCCACGTTTCATTGTTTGCACTAAAAGATTAAAGCACAACCACTTGTTGCACTCTTTCAACAAAGTTGGAATGTCTTTAAACTATACAGCTTCCCTGAAAAAAATCCCAGAGTGTCTAAAACTTTTGAATTTCAAATCATCACATCCTCACTTACTATTCAGGAGATCAAATTATTCTATTGGTACTATCAACCAGGTTAGCTAACATCACAGGTTCTCAGGTTCCAAGTTAATGCAGTAAAGAAACTTAATTCTCTTAAAACTGGAGCCAAGCTAACTTTCAATAAGGTAGACAAAAGTGCTGGAGAAACTCAGCGGGTGCAGCAGCATCTATGGAGTGAAGGAAATAGGCAACGTTTCGGACCGAAACCTTGAAGAACACGCTGAGTTTCTCCAGCATTTTTGTCTACCTTCGATTTTCCAGCATCTGCAGTTCCTTCTTAAAAACTAACTTTCAATAACACTTTTTTTGAAAAGGAACAGGTTAGTACCAATCCTGCCACGAGACAGCTATACAAACGTTATCAATTTATCGATTAAACTGTCAAGTTAATGAACTAAAGGGCCTGTCCCACTTGCGCGATATTTTCGGCGACTGCCGGCACCCGGCAGTGGGACAGGCCCTTTAAGCTAACTCAAATGCTGCCTGTACTAGAGGGTTTCAGCTGCAAGGAGAGGTTGGATAAACTTGCATTGTTTTCTCTGGAACGTCAGAGGTTGAGGGGAGACTTGATCTAAGCATATAAAATGATGCAAGGCACAGATAGGGTAGACAGTCAGAACCTTTTTCCTCAGGGTGGAAATGTCCAACACCAGAGGGCATAGCTATAAGGTGAGAGGGGGAAACGTTTCATAGAGATGTGGCAGGGCATGTTTTTTTTACACACAAGTCTTATAACACATTGCCAAGGGTAGTGCTAGAGTCAGATACGATGGTGTTCTTCAAGACGCTTTTGGATGGAAGTGCGGGGAATAGAGGGATATGGATCGTGTAGAGGCTGATGAGATCAGTCTAACTTGGCATAGTGTTTAAGAAGGAACTGCAGATGCTGGAAAATAGGTAGACAAAAGTGCTGGAGAAACTCAGCGGGTGCAGCAGCATCTGTGGAGTGAAGGAAATAGGCAGCGTTTCGGGCCGAAACCCTAAGGGTTTCGTCCCGAAACGTTGCCTATTTCCTTCCTTAGAGTTTCAGCCCGAAACGTTGCCTTTTTCCTTCGCTCCAGATGCTGCTGCATCCCGCTGAGTTTCTCCAGCACTTTTGTCTAACTTGGCATCATGTTCGACACAAAAATGATGGGCCAAAGAGCCCGTTCCTGTGCTGCCCTGTTCTATCTTCTATAACAGTAGGTATTCATCATCCCTAGAAATGATCCAACATAAGGATTCAATACAGCATTTACAATTATACGCACCATCAAATGCACATTGGAACATTTTAACATGGTTTTGCATTATTTTAATGAAGTGACGTTACCTGTTTGCACAGTTGTCGCGTCCCAATTTAAGTCAAATTCTGAAGATTCACTTTCTTCAACTAGAAAATAAAACAGAGAAGGGCATTTGAGTTACTGTTCATTCCCGGCTGGTGCAAGATCCAACAGATAAGGCATAAAATTGGGAGGTACACGAGCTACGAGGCTCATATCCACAGAAGTGCACATACAGTAAGGGCGGCACAGCAGTAGAGTTGCTGCCTTACAGCGCCATGGATCCGGGTTCGATCCTGACTACAGGTATTTGTCTGCACAGAGTTGGCACGTTCTCCCAGTGACCTGCATGGGATTTTACCGGTTTCCTCCCACACTCCAAAGACGTACACTGGTTTGTAGGTTAATTGGATTTGGTATAATTGTAAATTGTCCCTAATGTGTGTGGAATGGTGCTAGTGTATGGGGGTCGGCACGGACTCGGTGGGCCAAAGGGCCTGTTTCCACGCTGTATCTCCAAACTAAACTAAACTGTGTCCTCTAGTTTTTTTATATTTCCACCCTGGGGGATAAAAGGGTGCAAGTGCCTACCCTATCTATGCCTCCTGTAATTTTATATACTTCTATCCAGCATTTCAGAGACAACAATCCAGTTTGTCCAACCTCTCTCCCTGTGGCTGCACGGAGTTTGTACGTTCTCCCTGTGACCTGCATAGTTTTCGTCCCACACTCCAAAGACATACAGGTTTGTAGGTTAATTGGCTTGGTCTAATTGTAAATTGTCCCTAGTGTGTGCAGAATAGTGTTAGTGTGAAGGGATTGCTGGTTGGTGGGCCAAAGGGCCTGTTTCCGCGCTGAATCTCTAACCTAAAGAATAAGAAATCATTTTCTACGTTGCACCATCAGAGCACCTTAGGCCGACTTGCCCATGGACTTTTGATTGGTTATTTTTGCATTTTATTGCAGAAGGTATTCAAAAAAGTAAAAATGTAAAGTAAAGTAAAGTAAACTTTATTGTCAATTCAAATAATGCAACAAGTAGTTACACAGAGGATTGAAATTGCGTTTTCCCATACTCCAAATGTGCAAGTAATATTTATAACACAGACAGACAATATACCAATAAAGATAGACAATGGACATATACAATTATATAAAATATACACAGTGTACCAGAGTGTAGTAAAATGTTGAGGTATGTTATTAAGGTGCAATATTAAAAGGTGCAATATAAAAAAGTGCAAATAGCATACTGCAGACATTGAGTTAAAATTATTTTGACAGTCAGTTGGTCTTTGTTTGTGTAATGTTCATGGAATTTTCTTGAGTGTGTTGAGTAGTCTGATGGCCTGAGGGAAAAAGCTGTATTTGAATCTGGTGGTTTTGCTCCGCATGCTGCGGTAGCGCTTGCCGGATGGTAGGAGGGTGAACAGTTTGTGTGCTGGGTGGGTGGTGTCTTTGATGATATTGGTTGCTCTCTTGCGACAGCGAGATGGGTATAAGTCCTGGATTGCTGGTTGAGGTGATCTGGTGATCTTCTCCGCTGTCCTCACCACTCTCTGTAGGGCCTTCTGGTCAGCAGCAGAGCAACTGCCATACCAGACTGAGAGACTGCTGGTAAGAATGCTCTCAATGGCACTCCTGTAAAAAGTGGTGAGGGCAGAAGGGGGGAGGTCGGCTCTCCTCATCCGTCGAAGGAAGTGGAGGCGTTGCTGTGCTTTCTTGACTAGGGAGATGGTGTTGGTGGACCATGTCTGATCATCTGTGATGTGCACTCCCAGGAGCTTGGTGCTTTTCACAGACTCCACTGCACTGCCATTGATGGTGAGTGGGGTGTGTGCTGTCTGTTTCTTCCTGAAGTCCACAGTTATTTCTTTTGTTTTATTGACATTGAGTTGAAGGTTATTGATGTCACACCAGTTGATGAGTTGTTGTACCTCCTCTCTGTAGGCTGAGTCGTCATCGTGGCTGATGAGGCCCACCACTGTTGTGTCATCTGCGAACTTGATGATGTGGTTCGAATTGTGTTTGGCACAACAGTCATGTGTCATCAGCGTGAACAACAGAGGGCTCAGCACACATCCCTGTGGGACCCCGGTGTTCATGATGGTGGTCTCTGATGAGTTTTTGCCAACTCTTACTGTCTGTGGTCTGTCAGTGAGGAAGTCCAGTAACCAGTTGCATAGTGGGGTGCTGATGCCTATTTCGCCGAGTTTACTCACCAGGTATTCAAAAAAGTAAAAATGATTGTAAGAAGTCCAAGCTAGACAAAAATGCTGGAGAAACTCAGCGGGTGAGGAAGCATCTATGGAGCGAAGGAATGTCCAAAATCATCTTTGGAGTCTGAAGATGGGTTTCGGCCCGAAACGTCGCCTATTTCCATCGCTCCATAGATGCTGCCGCACCCGCTGAGTTTCTCCAGCAATTTTGTCTACCTTCATCTTTGGCAATCAGACTTGAAAAGTAAAGCCATGAATATAGGACAGCTAATCTAAACAAGGGTTCCCACCCAAAACGTCACCTATTCATTTTCTCCAGAGATGTTGCCTGACCCACTGAGTTATTCCAATATTTTGTGTCTATCTTTGGTATAAAGCTGCATCTGCAGTTCCTTTTTATTACAGCTAATCTGAATGTTGACTTAAAAAAAAGTTACCAACACAAACTTCTCTGAAGCACTCAGAGGATGGTGGATATATGGAACAAGCTGCCAGAGGAGGTCGTTGAGTGGGTACAATAAGGCATTTAAAGGACACGTGGGTATTTACAGGGATAGGAAAGGTTTAAGAGAGTTACGGGCCAAACAAGAGCACATGGGACAAGCTAAGATGGGACATCTTGGTGGGCATGAACAAGTTAGACTGAGGGGCCTGTTTCTATGCTCTACGGTTTGATGGCAAACAGTGGAGCTGTTGGTATTTTGAAACTCCCATTGGCTTAGTGCGAGGATTCTCAGTTGCCCTGTTGGAGATTCCATCCTTTGGACGTTTATTCAGAAGCTCCATTTGCACGCTCCAGTGAACGTAAAAGATCAAAAGAGATTTAAGAGCAGGGGATTTCACCCAATTACTTGGCCAATAATGATCCCCAAGTCAACATTATTAAAACTAGGAACTTCAGTCCCACCACGGTCTATAAAATCTTTGTGTCTACTAATTGACTGTCACAAGCCCTACATTAAAAACAGCACCTACAAGTCCCCCAAGTACTTTAGAATATCATAAAGCCATGGATAGTTATTTAAGTGCAGATATTTATCTGTTTGAAAGATATCCCCTACTCCCAATTCCTCCGTCTACGCCGCATCTGCTCCCAGGATGAAGTTTTCCATACTAGATCATCGGAGATGTCCTCATTCTTTAGGAAACGGGGGTTCCCCTCTTCCATTATAGATGAGGCTCTCACTAGGGTCTCCTCTATATCCCGGAGCTCCGCTCCTGCTCCCCCTCCTCCCATTCGCAACAAGGACAGAGTCCCCCTTGTCCTCACCTTCCACCCCATCAGCCGTCGCATACAGCATATAATCCTCCAACACTTTCGCCTCCAACGGGATCCCACTACTGGCCACATCTTCTCATCTCCACCCCTTTCTGCTTTCCGCAGAGACCATTCCCTCCGAAACTCTCTGGTCAACACGTCCCTTCCTACCCAAACCACCCCCTCCCCAGGTACTTTCCCCTTGCCACCGCTTGAAATGCAACACCTGTCCCTTTACCTCCCGCCTCGACCATCCTAGGACTCAAACAGTCTTTCCAGGTGAGGAAGAGGCTCACTTGCACCTCCTCCAACCTCATCTACTGTATCCACTTTTCGAAGTGTCAACTTCTGTACATCGGCGAGACCAAGCACAGGCTCGGCGATCGTTTCGCTAAACACCTCAGCTCAATCTGCCTTAACCTACCTGATCTCCCAGTTGCTCAGCACTTTAACTCCCCCTCCCATTCCCAATCTGACCTTTCTGTCCTGGGTCTCCTCCATTGTCAGTGTGAGGCCCAGCGCAAATTGGAGGAACAGCACCTCATATTTCGCTTGGGTAGCTTACACCCCAGCAGTATGCACATTGACTTCTCTAACTTCAAATAGCCCTTGCTTTCCACTCTCTCCATCCCTTCCCCCTTCCCAGTTCTCCCACCAGTCTTACTGTTTCCGACTACATTATATCTTTGTCCCACCCACTCCAGACATCAGTCTGAAGAAGGGTCTCGACCCGAAACGTCACCCATTCCTTCTCTCCAGAGATGCTGCCTCTCCCGCTGAGTTACTCCAGCATTTTGTGTCTACCTTCGATTTATACCAGCTTCTGCAGTTCTTTCCTACACTTTTATCCGTTTAGTTTAGTTTAGAGATACAGGGCAGAAGGAGGCCATTCGGGCCATCGAGTCCTCACCAACGATCCCCGCACATTAACACCATCCTACACACACTAGGGTCAATTTACATTTACCAAGCCAATTAACCTACAAACCTGTAGGTCTTTGAAGTGTGGGAGGAAAACAAAGGTCTCGGAGAAAACCCACCCAATTCACGGGGACAATGTACAAACTACGTACAGACAGCACCCGTAGTCAGGATCGAACCTGGGTCTCTGGCGCTGTAAATGCTGTAAGGCAGCAACTCTACCACAGCGACACCGTGTCGCCCTTATATGGAGAAGGAGAAACAAAATTTGCTGACCACTTCATTAACCTTTGCGATCATATAGCCAAATCCAAAACTACTCCCAAAGAGCAAAACCTCTGAGATCCCCTGCTCTTCAATCCCTTTGGATCGTTGGATGTTCACCGGAATGTGCAGATGGAGCCTCTTAATGAAGGGTGGAATCTCCAACAGTCCCAAACAGGTGAAGCCTTACAATTAAACCATTGGGAGCTTCAGAATACCAACAACTCCACTATTTGTCATATAGTTTAGACTTAGTTCATAAATACAGCATGGAAACAGGCCCTTTGGCCCATCAAATCCACACTGACCATCGATCTAGTTCCCATTCACACTAGTTCTAAGTTATCCCACTTTCTAATCCACTCCCTACACACTAGTGGCAATTTACAGAGGTCCAATTAACCTACAAACCCACACGTCTTTGGGATGTGCAAGGAAACCAGAGCTCTCGGAGGAAACCCATGCAATGACAGGGAGAATGTGCAAACTCCACACAGACTGCACCCGAGGTCAAGATCGATCCCGGGTCTCTGGCGCTGTGAGGCAAGAGGATCTACCCGCTATGTCTCCGTGCCGCCTACAAATAGGAACACGCGCTAAAAAGTATAAATGCAATACTAAATGTCAGTATTGTCAGTAAATAGACAAACATCTTCCAAAGAACAAAAGGCAGTGGTAATCGGGTTATTATTAGGTTATGGGATGAATGGGAGGCTAAGACTTAGTACTAAGATTTGCAGAAGACATAGGATGTATCAAATTATAAAGAACCAAATTTAAATGCTTTGTAAGTTTAACTCAGAAACTGAATCTTCTTCTAACCTCAGTAAAAAAAAACAGTAGCTACATTCAGAAACACTAAAATGTGGGTCTGTAACAACTGGATTACCACTGCCATTTGTTCTTGGGAAGATGTTTGGATTACATTTCGTACTCGTTAAAATCCCAAACTGGTATTCAAAAAATGAAACTATAATATGTATATATCTGTGTGTGTGTGTGTATGTATATATATATACATACATATACACACACACATGCACATATATGTATTATATTATTTAAATATATATATATATATATATATATATAAAATAATAAAATACACTCAAACACACACACACACACCTGAACAAGGGTCTCGACCCAAAAGATCACCCATTCCTTCTCTCCAGAGATGCTGCCTGTCCCGCTGAGATATATGCTATATACATGTATATTCGGGCAGTGGACAGGTGCTATAGACCTGCACGGGAAGGTAGACGCTCACGCCCCCACGAGTCTCGGGCAGATTGGGCTCGTCAGCCTGGGAAGGCAGTCCATCTAGGAGAGGGAAAACCATCTAGGAGATTTAAAACCTCCACTGCCTTGTGGCCGTATCCAGTCATGGAAAAGGCTCCTGGAGTAAACCTCAAGAAAATCTGGAGTCGGACCCCCTAAGGCAGTTCGTCGTTGTTTACAACCTCGCTCTGGCAGCTCCTGCGACGGCGCTGGTGCCAAACTGTAACGGCCCTGCTGTTCCTTTGGATCGATCAGCGACGTGGAGAAGGGGGACGTGCTGCATGGGTAACAGCCTGTCCTCCATATGACATCGTCCAGGCTTGCATCCGACCAGGATGCATCACCCATGGCCAGTCATGACCAAGAGGGGCCTACTAAATGTATATTTTATATTTATTTATTTGTATACACACATATATACACACTTTTTTTCAACTTTTTTTGTTTTTTTAGTATGTTTTAAAGTATGTTTTTTGTGTTTCTTTGTGTGTCTTGTGTGTGGGGTGGTGTGGGGGGGTGAGGGGGAAACCGTTTTGGTCGCCTCCTCCATGGAGGCGACTTTTTCCAGGTCGCCTCCCCTGTGGCCTAACAACGAGGATCGGGCGGCCTTTCCCGGAGACGCGCCCAGGGCTTCAGCGGTGGGCGCACCGTGGACTCTCGACGTGGAGCGGGCGAGCCCTCGCTGGGGCTCGCTGGAGGGGAGCGCTCCGTTTCGCTAGCCCGCGGCAGCCGGCAGCCTGAAGCCGCGGTCTGCAGAGTTTCAGCTGGCGCAGCGTCTACAGCCCGGGATCCCTCGTGGGGGACCCGGGAGAAGAAGGAGCTTCCACCGCCGGCCCTCGGCCAACTTCTACCGCGGACCCGGCGTGGACTTACCATCACCCCTAGAGGGGAGCTTTGACCGCCGGCCCTGCGGTCTGCGGTGCTTCTGGCTGCGGCGGGGACTTTAAATCTTCGACCGCCGGCCTGCGGCCTACACCAACCTAAAGCCGCGGTCTCCGGTGGGGAAGAACCGATCCTGGACTGACTCTGGACTCTGGTCCTGACCACGGGGGGAAATGGAGGAGGACTGGCCAAATGTTGTGCCTTCCACCAGTGATGAATGCTGTGGTGGATGTTTGTGTTAAATTTATATTGTGTATTGTGTGTTCTTTATTATTGTACTGCTGCTGACAAATTCATTTCACTTGCACTTTATGTGCAATGTGACGAATAAAACTGATTGTATTGATTGATTGTACATGAGTGTGTATATACTGTATACACACATTTGTATTACATGTGTGTGTATATACTGTATATACACACACACACAGCCAAGATTCACAAAGCCACAAATCCCGTTAAATTTTAAGCTGACAGATAGAGATAAATAAGTTATAGCCTCGTTCTTTAAAGAACCACTCAAGAAAAAAAAACTTGGTGGAAATCTTCTGTTACCCAAAATAGACGGACATTAGCGGCACTTGCCCCATGTCACAGGGTTGCAGTGTGGCTCTGTGCAGTCTCCTCTCTCCCCACTGTGGAGTGGTCATTGCACAGAGCTGCTCCACCAGACGCACGCATGCAGACCACCTGCTGGCTGGTGAGCCCCCCCCCCACCCAATCACAGACTCAAGAGTGTTTTATTGTCATGTGTCCCAGATAGAACAATTAAATTCTTACTTGCAGCAGCACCACAGAAGATGTAAACATAGTGCACTGTGAACAATAGACAATAGACAATAGGTGCAGGAGTAGGCCATTTGGCCCTTCGAGCCAGCACCGCGATTCAATGTGATCATGGCTGATCCACAATCAGTACCCCATTCCTGCCTGCTCCCCATATCCCCTGACTCTGCTATTTTTAAGAGCCCTATCTAGCTCTCTCTTGAAAGCATCCAGAGAAACTGCCTCCACTGCCCTCTGAGGCAGAGAATTCCACAGACTCACCACTCTCTGTGAGAAAAAGTGTTTCCTCGTCTCCGTTCTAAATGGCCTACTCCTTATTCTTAATATAATATAGATTAAGAATTCCTCATGGAAGGTTGGTTAAGAAGGTTCAATGGTTGGGTATTAATGGTGGAGTAGCAAGATGGATTCAACAGTGGCTGAATGGGAGATGCCAGAGAGTAATGGTGGATGGTTGTTTGTCAGGTTGGAGGCCAGTGACGAGTGGGGTGCCACAGGGATCTGTGTTGGGTCCACTGTTGTTTGTCATGTACATCAATGATCTGGACGATGGTGTGGTAAATTGGATTAGTAAGTATGCAGATGATACTAAGATAGGTGGGGTTGCGGGTAATGAAGAAGAGTTTCAAAGTCTACAGAGAGATTTATGCCAGTTGGAAGAGTGGGCTGAAAGATGGCAGATGGAGTTTAATGCTGATAAGTGTGAGGTGCTACATCTTGGCAGGACAAATCAAAATAGGACGTACATGGTAAATGGTAGGGAATTGAAGAATGTAGGTGAACAGAGGGATCTGGGAATAACTGTGCACAGTTCCATGAAAGTGGAATCTCATGTAGATAGGGTGGTAAAGAAAGCTTTTGGTGTGCTGGCCTTTATAAATCAGAGCATTGAGTATAGAAGTTGGGATGTAATGTTAAAATTGTACAAGGCATTGGTGAGGCCAATTCTGGAGTATGGTGTACAATTTTGGTCGCCTAATTATAGGAAGGATGTCAACAAAATAGAGAGAGTACAGAGGAGATTTACTAGAATGTTGCCTGGGTTTCAGCAACTAAGTTACAGAGAAAGGTTGAACAAGTTAGGGCTTTATTCTTTGGAGCGCAGAAGGTTAAGGGGGGACTTGATAGAGGTTTTTAAAATGATGAGAGGGATAGACAGAGTTGACGTGGAAAAGCTTTTCCCACTGAGAGTAGGGAAGATTCAAACAAGGGGACATGACTTGAGAATTAAGGGACTGAAGTTTAGGGGTAACATGAGGGGGAACTTCTTTACTCAGAGAGTGGTAGCTGTGTGGAATGAGCTTCCAGTGAAGGTGGTGGAGGCAGGTTCGTTTTTATCATTTAAAAATAAATTGGATAGTTATATGGATGGGAAAGGAATGGAGGGTTATGGTCTGAGCGCAGGTATATGGGACTAGGGGAGACTATGTGTTCGGCACGGACTAGAGGGGTCGAGATGGCCTGTTTCCGTGCTGTAATTGTTATATGGTTATTATATGGTTATAACAATAATAAACAAGAAGAAAAATGTTGTGTGTGTATATATACACACATACTCAGAAGTACACACACACACACATATATATATATACACACATACATATGTACACACAAAAAATGTATTGCTACACCCATTGAGCTATTACTCACGGGGTAATCTAACAACACTTCACATCAAGTAAGACCTGAAAACTAATTGCATGGGAACACCACCGCATGCAGGAAATATTTCACCAGTCTGTCATCATCCCTGGATCATAATCCTGGAACTCCCACTTACTTTCTCTGAGAATAGCTCTACCCAAGACCACAAGGTGCATAGCTGTAGATGTGGCCCAGTCTACCACACAGACCAGACTCCTCGTCATTGACTCCATCTGCACTTCACGCTGCCTCGGAAAAGCAGCCGACATAATCAAAGACTTGTCCCATGCCAGTCATTTCTTCTTCTCCCTGCTCCTGTCCGATAGAAGGTACAGAAGCTTGAAAACGCGCACCACCAGACTCGGGAACAGCTTCTTCCCCTCTATTATCAGGCTTTCCATAAGCTAGTGTACTGTCCGATTCACCTCAACCCCATTGCGGACATTGGACTTTGTCTCTGGAACTGATGCGCTTCTTCTTCTTGTCGAGCCCACACACAAGATTAGAAGTTGTTCAGCCAGAGCTGAACCCACTTCTCGGCATCTGCATACAATGGTGTCCGTCTTGTCGCTTCTTGTGCGTGGTGGTGGAAAGATTGGTGGAAACAGGGCCGCGACGTGAATGCTCTTTCCTTGACCCCACTGATACGTTACAATGCTGAGAACAATATTCCGCACTATGAATCTTCCCCTTTAATCTGCCCGTTGTAGTTTGAGTTTAACTTGAATGTCTTTATGTAGGGTATTATCTGATCGGGTTGGACAGAATGCAAAAAAGAAAAAAAGATTTTCACTTGATGCATGTGACAATAAGAAACCTAAACCGACAGCACTATGGGACAGTGTAGGAAGGAACTGCATATGCTGGTTTAAACCAAAGATAGTCAAAGTGCTGTGACGTTTCGGGTCGAGACCTTCTTCTTCATTCCTTCTCTCCAGAGATGCTGCCTGTCCCGCTGAGTTACTCCAGCATTTTGTGTCTACCTTCAATTTATACCAGCATCTGCAGTTCTTTCCTACACTTTTATCCGTTTAGTTTATCTTCGGTTTAAAGCAGCATCTGCAGTTCCTTCCTACACAAGCTTTCTGAAGCCGACAGCTGGGAGATCCGTGATAATCAGGCCACGCTGTTGGACTTTGCAGAATCTGCCAGAACAATGCAGGGCAGCCTCAGCCCATGATGTCTGGCCACAAAGCTGGGCCCAGACTCAGTCCCAGCATCAGCACTAGCATTACAGCTCTCTACCACTGCCAGTTTGATTCAGATTCTTCACGGGAATAATTCTGAATATAGACACAAATGCTGGACAATAGACAATAGGTGCAGGAGTAGGCCATTCGGCCCCTCGAGCCAGCACCGCTGTTTACTGTGATCATGGCTGATCATCCACAATCAGTACCCCGTTCCTGCCTTCTCACCATATCCCTTGACTCCGCTATCTTTAAGAGCTCTATCTAACTCTCTCTTGAAAGCATCCAGAGAATTGGCCTCCACCGCCTTCTGAGTCAGAGAATTCCACAGACTCACAACTGTGTGAAAAAGTTTTTCCTCATCGCCGATCTAAATGGCTTACCCCTTATTCTTAAACTGTGGCCCCTGATTCTAGACTCCCCCAACATCGGGAACATGTTTGCTGCCTCCAGCATGTCCAATCCCTTAATAATCATATGTTTCAATGATATCCTCTCATCCTTCTAAACTCCAGAGTATACAAGCCCAGTCGCTCCATTCTTTCAACATATGACAGTCCCGCCATCCCGGGAATTAACCTCGTGAACCTACGCCGCACTCTCTCAATAGCAAGAATGTCCTTCCTCAAATTTGGAGACCAAAACTGCACACAATACTCCAGGTGTGGTCTCACCCTGTACAACTCCAGAACTCTTTGCTCCTATACTCAACTCCGCTTGTTATGAGGCCAACATTCCATTAACTTTCTTCACTGCCTGTTGTAACTGCATGATTACTTTCAGTGACTGGCGGACAAGGACACCCAGATCTCGTTGTACTTCTCCTTTTCCTAACTTGACACCATTCAGATAATAATCTTCCTTCCTGTTCTTGCCATCAAAGTGGATATCCTCACATTTATCCACATTAAACTGCATCTGCCCACTCACCCAACCTGTCCGAGTCACCCTGCATCCTCATAGCATCCTCTTCACAGTTCACACTGCCACCCAGCTTTGTGTCATCTGCAAATTTGCTAATGTTACTTTTAATCCCTTCATCTAAATCATTAATGCATATATTGTAAATAGCTGTGGTCCCAGCACCAAGCCTTGTGGTTACTCAGGAGTAACTCAGCGAGTCAGGAAGGTTCTCTGGAGAAAAGGAATGGGTGACATTCCAGGTCGAGACCTCTCTTCAGACTGAGAGTCAGGGGAGAGGGAGACATAGAGATATGGAAGGGCAAGGTGTGAAAGCGAGAGATTAAAGCGGATGAAGTTAAAGAAAAATGTAGTTATGGTTCATTGTTAGCTATGGGGAAGTTGACAACGAGACATACAATCAGTAAAATTTAATCAGGTCAGTGAAACTAGTCAGAGAACTAGGATGGGGGAGGGATATACAGAGAGAGGGAAAGCAAGGGTTACTTCGTTTTTTGAATAATTCTGAATACTCACTGGAAAAATTCCAAGATTATAATGTTTGATCATTTGTCTTTGCTTTCTTTCATAGTCATACAGCGTTGGAACAGGCCCTAGGACCCAACTTGACCACGCTGACCAATATACCTCAACTACACTAGTCCCGCCGAAGATAGACACAAAATGTTGGAGTAACTGCGGTTCAAGCAGCATCTCTGGAGAAAAGGAATAGGTGACGTTTCGGGTCGAGACCCTTATTCAGAAGTTCCTTCCTGCACTAGTCCCACCTTTGATCCATATCCCTCCAAACCTATCCTATCATGTGCTTGTCCAAATATTATTTCAACCGTTGTGATCGAGCACCAACTAAAAGCAAATGCCAAGAACACACCACCCAAGGTCCATGCAGCCAGCACTAGCCTGGATTTAATTCAGGAACTATTGACGGCTTTATTTTCTCCAATCAAATTCACATGTGGACAACTGCAGGTCAGAAATCCCTTGCATCATGTCCAGATTGAATCACTCACTTGGAAAAGCGAATCTGGCTGAGCTCATCTGTCAACGGTTTGAGTTGACTAAGGGACCAAATAATTTCAATACCTACGACCAACCATTAAAAAATAGCTTTGTGCACTCAGACAAATCTAACTGTGGAATTAGCTATGTACTTGTGAGCCACTCTATCACTTCTTCCTGCTCTCGGCTTTTGTAATCTTGGCTATTATATTAGCATCATTTTTCAGATGAATCGAAAGTTGTGGTATTTTCTCACTTACCCCCGCCTTTTCTTCCTGTACGTTACACAGGGGCACAAGGAACAGGGCTGAGGAGTCTTTTTGGACTTCAGCAAAGCCTTTGATAAGGTTCATTTGGTTGGCCGTTCTGCAAGGTTAGATCGCATGGGATCCAGGGAGAGCTAACTAACTGGGTACAGAAAAAGACTCAAAATGCTCGAGTAACTCAGGGGGTCAGGCAGTTTCCCTGGGGAACATGGATAGGTGACCTTTCGGATCTGAAGATAGGTCCCCACCCGAAACGTCACCTATTCATGCTCTCCAGAGATTTTGCCTGACCCATTGAGTTGCACCAGCACTTTGTATACACTGCACAACTATGACTGAGCACAGACACCAGGGCCCCATTCTATTTCTTTCAAATGTTATCAACTGTACAATCTACTGTAAATTTCCAAACCTTTCTAGTTCAAGATTCAAGAGATTCACGATTCAAGAGAGTTTATTGTCATGTGTCCCAGATAGGACAATGACATTCTTACTTTGCTTCAGCACAACAGAATACAGTAGGCATGAATACAGAATTTAATCTACGATAGCTAATTTGATTTTAATCATGGATGATTAGATGTTATCAATGATAAGCACCTGTGCAACTCCTGTAACCATTTGCGCTTCGTGACGCCTTAACTCTGGACTTTGCATCTTTCACTCACCCCTTGGGTTAATGATCTTATTCAATGCCAAATAAAGCCATGTAAAGCTCTAATTTATCCTACAGCAGTGGGCAAATCATTATAGTTTAACATCCACTACTGCTCTCAAATAAATATGTTGCCCCATTCAAGGCTGCAAAAGTAAAGTTTCTCCACGTGTTATTTTATTATTTTAAACAAAAACAGACAGCTTTGGTGACGTCATTTTCATCAATTAACTCTCTTAATCTCTTAGTCATCTTATGTCAATGACTCCAATTATTGCTGACTACTTGGATGTGAAATGTGTGGGGGGGGGGAAATGAAACAATTATTTTAACTACTAATAGTAGTCTGTTATGTGAAATGTATTTGGACACGAGTAAAGGAGAACAGTTGTATAAGAAGGAACTGGTTTAAACCGAAGACACAAAAAGCTGGAGTAACTCAGCGGGACAGGCAGCATCTCTGGAGAGAAGGGAATGGGTGACGTTTCGGGTCGAGACCTTTCTTCAGACAAAAGAGAACAGTTGTTCCAATAGCAGAATAATTGAAACTGCCCCTTCATTCCTTCAACAAAATACCCATGCCTGCCACATCAAGAATCCACACCCCTCTCCCTCTCTCCCTTACATTCATTGGTAAAACAAAGGTTTGAATCCATCCCAATAACGACATCATTTATCCTGGGTGGCAGTGCATTGACCTTGTCTTTTGTCATTCTCCATAAACAGCTGCAATACTCACATGTCCAGTAGGGGGAGCACTACGAGACACAGTAACTACATTATATTGAGCCTTTCACACCGACTGCTACAATCACTAATATATTTTGATTACATATTCTATCTTGCAGCTAAACTTGAATAACATTTCAGCAGCACCAAGGTTTTAGGTTTTCCAGGTTTAACCCAATAGGAAAATAAAACACCTGAGCATATTTTCAAATGAATCACATTTAGGATCTCTCTCACAAAGAGGGAGCCTAATTGTACATTGAGATGGTATTTCAAAACATTTAACACAAACATCCTATAACCAATGTAAAATTACACAGAGGTTAAAATTGTCTTTTATTAAACCACACCTACTAATTGAAGAGCTGTGTAAGAAAGAACTGCAGATGCTGGTTTAAATCAAAGATAGACACAAAGATTGTTAAGGGCTTGGACACACTAGAGGCAGGAAACATGTTCCCGATGTTGGGGGAGTCCAGAACCAGGGGCCACAGTTTAAGAATAAGGAGTAAGCCATTTAGAACGGAGACAAGGAAACACTTTTTCTCACAGAGAGTGGTGAGTCTGTGGAATTCTCTGCCTCAGAGGGCGGTGGAGGCAGGTTCTCTGGATGCTTTCAAGAGAGAGCTAGATAGGGCTCTTAAGAATAGCGGAGTCAGGAGATATGGGGAGAAGGCAGGAACAGGGTACTGATTGGGGATGATGAGCCATGATCATATTGAATGGCGGTGCCGGCTCGAGGGGCCAAATGGCCTACTCCTGCACCTATTGTCTATTGTCTAAAATGCTGGAGTAACTCAGCGGGACAGGCAGCATCTCTGGAGAGAAGGAATGGGTCCATTTATCATGCCAATGAGCATAGGAATTCCAATTTTGAATGATCTCAACATACATCATTTTTAATCTGTTGACTTTTCTTGCTTATCAGTCGGTATCTATGAGTATCGTGTTTACAGGCCGGTTATGTTGTTGCAAGTAATCATAGTATTGTTCATTTTCAGTAAATATGACAATTAAACACTCTTGACCTGATATTCTACTGAGCTTAATGAAACTGCCAGGACCAGCAACTTATACACATTCTAAGAACATTCAGTTTAAGGAACGCCACCTATTCCTTTTCTCGAGAGATGCTGCCCGACACACTGATTTACACCAGCATTTTGTATCCAGCTCCTGATTGTGGAAACAGTTTTGATATTCAGTTAAAGGTAGACACAAAATGCTGGAGTAAATCAGTGGGCAATGCAGTATCTCTGGAGAGAAGGAATGGGGTGACGTTTCGGGTCGAGACCCTTCTTCAGACTGGTATTCAGACAGTTACGTAGCACTCTACCTGTGGCTCAACTTCAATATAATGCTTGGTTTGAGCATTTTACATTATTAAAAGCTAGTTATTTATCCACTGTGACAGAACAGCACCTGGAATGATTCAGAACAATGTGGTTGCAAAATCATACCAGAAATGAATTTTTTGGTATCATATTAATATTCAGATCATATGGGCAAACTGGATGCTACAAACACAAGACTCTTTTCAGCTTTGTTTACTTTATTATTGACACAAAATAAACTTTTGTGCCCAAGCCAAATTTGTGCAGCATGATTCAGTTCCTGCTGATTTTGAAATGCAACAGATTCACAGCAATTAGAATTGGAAAAAGGTTAATATTTCATTGCTTCATTTTTCCAATATCTTCAGCAACATATTTTCAATATAGCACAGCATAAGTTATTGTATCAGAGAGGTAAATGCGACAGCCATCCTATTATCACTAATCTGCAGGTAATCTTAACAGTGGCACAGCGGTAGAGTTGCTGCCTCACAGCGCCAGAGACCCGGGTTCTATCCTGACTACAGGTGCTGTCTGTGCGTTCTCCCCATGAACTGCGTGGGTTTATTCCGGGATCTCCGGTTTCCTCCCACGCTCCAAAGACGTACAGGTTTGTAGGTTAATTAGCTTGGTGTAAATGTAAAAATTGTCCCTTGTGTGTGTGTGTAGGATAGTGTTAATGTGCGGGGACCGCTGATCGGTGCTGACTCGGTGGGCCGAAGACCCTGTTTCCCTGCTGTTCATCTAAACTAAACTAATTTTACACACTATATCCTGGCCACGTGTAAACACAGCGATACTTCATGTGGTAAGTCAATCCCATTCAGTGAGGTACCTGCAGATTCTGCCATAGGCTTTCAAGGCATGGGAAGCCAAGGACCAATCAACACTAACATCTCAAATAATCCTCGCTTCTCCACTGCAGCCAACCATCGCATTCACAGACAATCTTCATGACGGAGCGGAAAAGTGTATGTTTCTTCAAATTTTTACTTTTGTCTGGTTTACAATGCTGACTGGAACTACTGCTTCCCACCGTTGGCCAATGGAGCTCAATGTTCAACTAAAAAAGCCTCGGATTCATTTTAAAAATGAAGGAGTGGCACGGTGGCGCAGCGGTAGAGTCCCTGCTTTACAGTGCCAGAGACCCAGGTTCGATCCTGACTACGGGTGCTTGTCTGTACAGAGTTTATACATACTCCCCATGACCACGAGTGTAATCTGCGGGATCTCCGGTTTCCTCCCACACTCCAAAGACGTACAGGTTTGTAGGTTGATAGGCTTGGAAAATTTGTAAATTGTCCCGTGTGTGTGTAGGATAGTGTTAATGTGCAGGGATCGCTGGTCGTAGTGGACTCGGTGGGCCGAAGGGCCTGTTTCCGTGCTGTATCTCTAAACTAAACAATGGTGTACAAAATCCGAACCTTCTTGCAAGCGATCTAACTTCCAAAGGCACAGAGCAAATCGTTAGGTACAATGTGGAAAATAAAACAGCTGACATCAATTAAATGACAATCAAACAATGAAATCAATTGAAGAAGGGTCTCGACCCGAAACGTCACCCATTCCTTCTCTGCAGAGATGCTGCCTGTTCCGCTGAGTTACTCCAGCTTTTTGTGTGTCCCTTCAATGAAATCCATGTTCAGCAGAAAACTGTTTGTATCAATGAGAAATGGAGACACAAGGGAGTGCAGGTCAGGCAGCGTCTGTGGAGGGAAATGGGTCTGGAGAAGGCTCCCGACCCGAAACATCGCCTGCCCCGGATGTTGCCTGACCTGCTGAGTTCCTCCAGCATTTTGTATCAATAAAAAAGTGGATTTTAAGCAATCAAAATTTGGAAGGCAGAATTCAAAGACTTTGTAATCATCATCAACAAAAATGTAGATGCCATTCGTTGAAAAATCTGCGATGAAAGCATCCATCCTCAGCCCCAATGGATATTCATGTCAACCCAAGCAGAATATTATAATACTGTTATAATAATTTCCAACATACTGAAGGTTGGAATTTTGGGTCTCTCACCGACAATATATTATTAAACATGACTAAATTAGAACCACATGGGACCCAGAAGTTCCATATCACAACCTCTTTGATTCTGATTAACTACGTATTAATCATACCACAGCAGTGGTTTGCAAATGAGCATCCTAACAACCAGATAATGAGTTTCTTACTGCTATATTAAAAATCGAGAAACTATTGCAGACATTTTGATTCTTCATTTTTAATATTCCAGATCAAGTTTGTGCAAAACAGCACGGATTTAAGTGGAAATATCAATGCATGTTGGCAATGGCCTGAAACCGTATTCAATAATATTTGGAACTTCATCAGTGAACCTACAAAAGTAAAATAAGTGAAGCATAGCATTCATCCTTTTTTCGTGGACCAAGTTCATATTGCAAGCAGAACAAACCAAGTGGTTAGCCAAGGTATCATGAGGTGACTCTACATTTTTAACAACTTTGGGCTTTTGCTGCACACCTCATCATTTGAACACCAAAAAGATTCTACAGAGATTTAGATTTCATTGTTTGATTGTCATTTAATTGGACTTGAATCATACAAAATGGTGCCGGAAACATGGCGACTCTTATGTACTGCCTCAGTGTAATCTACAATTTCTACACTTTTGTATTAAGTATGATTGGCCTAGTAAGATTTTTACTGTACAGTATGCAAAAAAAGACATGTTACCTGGGTGCATGAGAATAAAGTACCTTTGCACCTGTTGAGCAGACGATGATTTTGACAGGTGATTAAAATAAACTACATTGATCCGTACACGTCTTCTTTTGTAAATGATATTCTCACTATATGCCGCTTTTAACCTGATCCTCAAGCAAATGGCCCACAGCATCCTGACTCCATTAGCAAAGCTTTGACAGTAAAGAGGCTGCCAAGCGGTCACTGGCCAAGCCCTGCCGCAAACCCCCCGTATGCTTTGACAATCAGCTACGCCTTGCTGTACACATTGACAATCAGCTAAGCCTTGCTCGAAGCTTTCACCGACTGTCAAAGCTGTTCTGAAACGTAAACATATTTAAAAAAAATTAAAACTATTTAAACATTTTTGAGAAAATAAGCAAATTAGCTAATAATATCACGATTAACATTAGGAGCAGTACGGTGGCGCAGCTGGTAGAGCCGCTGCCTCACAACTCTAGAGACCCGGGTTCGATCCTGACTGTCTGTATGGAGTTTGCACGTTTTCCCTGTTTCCTCCCATATCCCAAAGATGTGCGGGTTTGTAGGTTTAATTAACCGCTATAAATTGCTTCTGGTGTGCAGGGAGTGGATGAGAAAGTGGGATGACAAGTGGGTGTGAACGGGTGATCGATGGTCGGTGTGCACTCAGTGGGTGGAAAAGCCTGTATCCGTGCTGTATCTTTCAATAAATTAATAAGTTGGGCCGGAGGACCTGTTTCTATGTTCTATGAATCTGTCGAAGAGTGCCTCTCCCATGTTCATCTAAGTGTATGCAGAAGACCTATCTACATTGCCATTTAGATGTCACTGCAAATGATGGCACTTTCATTCACTGGCCCATTAGCAAAATCCAGACGACTACAACTGTAACATGTGCAATAATTCTGTTTTTACATACTATGGCAATATATACCATGCCATGGCATGTATTAGATCTTTGCTTCTTGCCCTGGCAATCCAGGATCCAGAGCCCAAAATACATCATAGACTGCACATGAAATTTCTTGGAAATCCAGCATTTATTAAGCCCCAGGATGTACTCAAATGCGCATGAATTTCCACATCCTCGTCACTATTGAGCAACTTGAACACAATGGTTACTTTCCTGGAATGAACCACCTTCGTATTATGTAAGAAAAAGAAACTGCAGGTGCTGGTTTATACCAAAGATAGACACAAAATGCTGGAGTAACTCAGCGGGTAGGACGGCATCTCTGGAGAAAATATTTCAGTGACCTTTCAGGTCGGGACCCTTCTTCAGACTCAGGAAGAAGGGAAGAAGGGACTGAAGAAGGGTCCACGGCACGAAACATCATCAATCCATGTTCTCCAGAGATGCTGCCTGACCCGCTTGAGTACCTCCAGCACTTTGTGTCAACCTTTGTATTAATATCACGACATATTTTAAAGAATCTGACCCATTTCCCCGCAAAAAAAAGTACAATTATTTTTGTTTACGATGACTTTTGTTTTGTTTATGATGTGAATGAAATTATATGGCTCTACATTTTGTTCAGGAGACATCTGTGCATAGACATTAAGTATGATTTTTGGATAGACAATTCATTTCAGCGGACTCAGATTCTAAGATGTTGTGTCAAAATAACTTCAATCAGAAAACTGGATGTTTTCTCTGAGCAACAACTGATTAGCTACTTGAAGCCTTTGCCGAGAATCCATAGTTACCTCCCACTGACATTATTTGGCTATTAAATTAAACATGGTACAGTTGTAAGAATTGCCTATATTACATTTGGCATTATCTAAATTTGACCAAATATAATTATATTTCTCCTCATTTGTCACTATCTACAATGTTAGTAAAAATTCTGGACATTAGTTCTTGACTTGCAACATTCCCAGACCTGTTATCAGCCTGGTTTTAGCTGCAGAAATTCAATTTACATCCCCACCTGGAAGCTTGTGTAGAAAGGAACCGCAAATGCTGGTTTACACTGAAGATAGACATAAAATGCTGGAGTAACTCGGCAGCGCGGCAGCATCTTTAGAGAAAAAGGATGGGCGACATTTCGGTCCAAGACCATTCCTCAGACTGTTCAGCCTGGTCAGACAGCATCTTAGTTTAGTTTAGTTCTGATAGCCCACCGAGTCCCTGCACACTAACACTATCCTACACACACTAGGGACAGTTTACAATTTTATCGAAGCCAATTAACCTACAAACCTACACGTGTTTGAAGTGTGGGAGGGAACCGGAGCACCAGGAGAAAACCCACACATGTCACGGGGAGGATGTACAAACTCTGTACAAGCATCCATAGTCAGGATCGAACCCGGGTCGCTGGCACCATAAGGAAGCAACTCTAAGACTGCACCCCCATGCCACCCTTCACAATGTTCAGTCTTAAGAAGGGTTTCAATCAAAAATGTCGCCCATCTCTTTCTCCAGAGATGCTGCCTGACCAACTTTTACTGCAAAGCATGTTATGGATATTGCATTCATTAATTGATTCACTGGATCTAAATTTATAAGACCCGTCTTCAGACGTCTTGACCCGAAACGTCACCCATTCCTCTCACGTGCCGGTTAAAGGAATTGCCAATTGTACAAAGGTTTTTATCAACAGCACATAATTTATCAAAAATTTGCAATGTACCTCAATCAACAAAATTATTAGCGATGTGACCAGATAGCCTCAGAATTAAAGGGTGCACTTTTAGAAAGGAGATGAGGGACTTTAGTCAGAGGGTGGTTAATCAGTGGAACATTGCCTCAGAGTGCTGTGGAGGCCAAGTCAGTGGATATTTTTAAGGCAGAGATAGACAAAATCTTGATTAGAACAGGTGTCAAAGGGCATGGGGGGGGGGGGGGGGGGAAGGCAGGAAAATGGGATTAGGAGGTAGAGATCAGCCATGATAGAATGGCGGAGTAGACTTGTTGGGCCGAATGGCCTAATTCTACTCCTATAACTTGTGAACATATGCGATCTTCTGAAGTGTGTTGCATTGTTTCAATGAACTTTAGTGAAACAATTATGTTATTCATGACCAGTGGCCAACTAGTTTTACTTTGTAAAACGATACGACAGAACTTTATTTATCCCAGGAGGGAAATTGATCTGCCAACAGTCATAAAACACAAAATACATGAAACATGAATTAAAGTGACAAGTGGAAAGGATTGGGGATGTGCAAAGATTTGGGGGGGTAGGGAAGGGGGCGGTGGGAGGGGAGTCAGTCTCAGTCAACTCTGTGACACAAGGGGGAGGAGTTGTACAGTCTGATAGCCACAGGGAAGAAGGATCTCCTGTGGCATTCTGTGCTGCATCTTGGTGGAACCAGTCTGTTGCTGAAGGTGCTCCTCAGGTTGACCAGTGTGTCATGGAGGGGGTGAGCCATATTGTCCAGGATGCTCCGCAGTTTAAGGAGCATCCTCCCCTCCAAGACCACCTCCCATGAATCCAACTCCGCCCCCAGGACGGAGCCAGCCTTCCTGATGAGTTTGCAGATCCTGTTGGCATCCGGGGCCCTGTTGGCCCAGCACATGACAGCGAAGAAAATGGCAGTGGCTACCACCGATTGGTAGAACATCTGTCGCATCTTACTGCAGACGTTGAAGGAGCAGAGCATTCTCAAAAAGTACAGCTGGCTCTGTCCCTTCTTGTACAGGGCCTCAGTGTTCCTGGACCAGTCCATGAACAAATACCATGTATCTATCGTAAAAGGAGGAATTCCCACAAAGCCAAGGACAAAGGCAGCTTGTGAACTGCATAATACAATAAATGGGTCAAAAGCTTTCATGATGTATTACCAAACGTTTCAGACCTTTGGCTTAGCATGACCTTTGTAGACTCAATGACACATGCTATTCCTTTATATTGCCTTTCACCTAGTTTATTCTATTGTGAGCATCTGTAGGGCGTTATAATCATTCAAAAGAATAAATATGGGAAGGAGAAAAGGATAGTTAGATTTAATAGATTTAATGTAGAGTTTATTATTTAATTATTCTGACTAGTAATAAATTTTAATTCATCTCAATGGAAATAACAGCAATTCATGCATTTCTGCTGGAATATAATCTTAAATATTCAGAATCTTGCCAAGGCAATTGGTTGTCAGTCAATCCTTAAGATGGTGTAATTTCTACAAAAGAAAAACAAATCAGAATGTAGGAAATACTGTGGGGGGAAAAAGTGCAAAAATTGAATAAGTTTAATTATTGAAAGAACTTTAATAATAATTTAAAAGAATAGATACTTAAGGTTTGCATTATTTCCTGCATAACTTTCAAGTTGTCAACAAGATCAAGACTACGATAGGTTAATTTAGTTATTCCTTCAGCGTGGCAACACAGGAACTTCGGCCCAACATGCCCACACCGACCAACATTTCCCATCTACACTAGTCCCACCTGTCTACATTTGCCCCACTTCCCTCGAAACCTGTCCTATCCATGTACCTGTCTAAATGTTTCTCAAACGTTCAGGTAGTCCCTGCCTTAACTACTTCCTCTGGCAGCTCGTTCCATACACCCACCATCCCTCATGATCCTATAAATCTTTCCCCCTTCACCTTAAACTTATGTCCTCTGGATTAACACAGGTTGTAATACGGAATCCTAAAACTACAAGACATGAAGTTCTTCTGCTCAAGATGGATGTCAAAACTATTAGAAAAATCAATGCAAACCCTAACCTTTAGACTGCTGACAATCTATAAATGTATTTGAATGACTTAGTTCAGATCCCTTGCTAGTAGTTTAAAGGTCAAATCGCTTCATATTTCTTATAATATTACACAAAAAACCTGAAGTACCTTTCTTAAAATGTAATGTTCGCTCGAAATTGTTTTCTATAATACCTTTCTTCTAATTGCTTACGAAAACTTGGTAATATTACCCTTAATTAAACAGGTCGCAATATAATGCAGTTTTGTTAAAATAAAAAAAAATTCCAAGAATCGACAATTATTTTTAGTCATAATCTGCATCATCCTTTGGAATGAGGTTTAATCTGCCCACAAACTAGACGTTGCAATCATCGAAGGGAACAGAGGAAGAAAATAAAGACACAAAACAAGGGATCCCCAGACAAAAGTTCTTTCAATAATTCATACTTTAACACCAGGCCTGTACCCACACTACAATACAGATGTTGATTTGGAGATGTGACTAAAAAAAGGTCCCGACCTGAAACGTCACCTATCCATGTTCTCCAGAGATGCTGCCTGACCCGTTGCATTAATCCAGCATTTTGTGTCTATCTTTGATATGGAGATTGTTCGCCTGAGAGAGGTGTAGTGGAACAGCTAACGGAGCCTCCCTCCTCCGTGTCACTGACCTAGGTAAATCCGGACCTATCTGTGTGGAGTTTGCATGTTCTCTGAGACTGCATGGGTTTCCTCAGCGTGCTCTGGTTTCCTCACACATCCCAAAGAGGTGTTGGTAGGTAGGTTAATTGGCCGCTATAATTAGCCCCCAGTGTGTAGATGCGTGATAAAATCTGTGGGGAGTTGATGAGAATGTGGAGCAAATACAAAATAAGATTAATGTAGGATGAGTGTAAATCATGACTTTGCTGAGGGGCCTGTTTTTACGATTCAATAACTTCAAGACAGTGGCCTCAGAAATAGATTCTCTCAGAAGGTGAGCATGCAGTCAGTGGAGACAGGTTTTTTCTTT
This sequence comes from Amblyraja radiata, assembly GCF_010909765.2. NCBI lineage: Eukaryota > Metazoa > Chordata > Chondrichthyes > Rajiformes > Rajidae > Amblyraja > Amblyraja radiata. The sequence goes on along the minus strand of NC_045972.1, from coordinate 45,895,752 downwards.
CAGCAAGCTTACCTTTCTTTTTAAAATAGGAACAAAGATGAATATTTCACCCATTGCAAAACGTTGAAGAGAACTTAAATTACACAAGTCACGGAGCCATAGAGAGATGTAGCACCGGAACACCTTGACTCACCAAGTCCACACCGACCATTAAGGTGGAGGAAGGAACTGCAGATGCTAGTTTATGCAGAAGATAAGACACAAAAGTTCGATAGAGCTCTAGAGGCTAGTGGAGACAAGGGATATGGGGAGAAGGCAGGCACGGGTTATTGATAGGGGACGATCAGCCATGATCACAATGAATGGCGGTGCTGGCTCGAAGGGCCAAGTGGCCTCCTCCTGCACCTATTTGCTATGTTTCTAAAATGCTGGAGTAACTCGATGGGACAGGCAGCATCTCTGGAGCGAAGGAATGGGTGACGTTTCTGAAGAGTCTGAGAATCTGAAGAAGGGTCTCGACACGAAAGGACGCCCATTCCTTCTCTCCAGAGATGCTGCCTGTCCCGCTGAGATACACCAGCTTTTTTTGTTGTTTCTACCGACCATTAAGGTTTGATACTACGCTTAAAAACAAGGAACTGCAGATGCCGGAATCTTGTGTAGAACTCAAACTGCTGCAGTAACTCAGTGGGTCAGACAGCCTCTCTGAAGGACATGCGCGATAGGCACAGATTCCAGTCTAGCCCCTTCTTCACCCTAATTAACCTACCAACCAACACCTCTTTCGGATGAGCAGCAACTCCACCGCTGTGCCACTGTACCACCCCTTGTTTATTTTTTAAACAAAAATCTTAATACACTGATCGGAATCTAAAATACGCTCAAACCAAATCATTTCCATGTTCCACAGTGTTCTGAAAAGGATCGCAAATGTTTGAACTGCAATCATCATTCTACAGCGATGCCTTTGTGAATTAGAAAATAAAACATTAAAAAAGTAAGTCTACTTTATTTTATACAAAGATCTGACAGACAGTGCGGTAAAACTCAAAAAGATTTTTTAAGGTTTCCCTCGGGTATTTCTTTAATTTGGTTCCTTTGCACTGCAAAGCACAGAAACCACTCACAGCCGGTCCCCGAAGGTTTATCAGCCCTCATTGTTTATCCAAAAACATTTATTTAAGGAAACAGATATACCCCGATAAAACAAGATATCACAACGAATCTAATTTAAAATCCGACAGCTAGGCTTCAATACCACAATCCCAACAATCAATTACCCCTAATTCCATCAATTTGAAAGTATACGTGGACTAGTTTGATCAATGCATGATCTATTTCAAAGTATCTTTCACTCATTTCTCAAAAGACTACTCGATATCAACTCTGAAGGGATGAAGTGGAAAGCTACTACTTGGCTGAATTCCAACCTACCAACGAGATCCAGATTTCATCTGCTTCCAACACTGGCAATATTAGGAACTTCTGAATGCCACATCCCATCCAAGAAGTCACCTCGATACCAGCTCTTCACACTAGATAAGATACTTTTTGGACCCCAATATTAAGGGAACATTCTTTGGGAGAAAGATCAGCCAACCAACAAAAGACTTTTATTTTGCAGCTGGTAGAATTCACAGCTCCAGAGACACAGTTTCAATCCTGACCTCAGCCTGCGTGTGGAGTTTGCACATTTAGTTTAGTCAGTTTAGAGATGCAGCATGGAAACAGGCCCTTCGGCCCACGGAGTCCGCACCAGCCAGTGATCGCTGCACATTAACACTATCCGACACACACACTAGGAACAATTTATACGTGCACCAAGCCAATTAACCTACATACCTGTAGGTGTGGGAGGAAACCGAAGATCTCAGACAAAACCTATGCAGTCATGGGGAGAACGTACAAACTCCATACAGACAGCACCCATAGTCGGGATCGAACCCGGGTCTCCGGCGCTGCAAGCACTGTAAGGCGGCAACTCTACCGCTGCGCCACAGTATCGCCCGGTTCTCCCAGTGACTGCCTGGGTTTCCTCCGGGTGCTCCACTTTCCTTCCACATCCCAAAGACGTGCGGGTTTGTAGGTTAACGTGCCTTCATATAATTGCGCCTAATACGTAGGGGGAGTGGATGAAAAAGTGAGATAACGTAGAACTGGTACCAATGAGTGATCGATGGCCGGTGTGGATTCGGTGGGCCAAAGGGCCCATATCCATACTGTATCTCAAAACTAAATTAAACTTGAAGGCAGGCTGCAAAATGAGCAGGCCATCGGGCACTTTCAGCGGCTATGGAGAAAATAAACAGCGTGTCAGAGTGATCAATTACAAGATGCACAAACTTCCTGCTGGTTCTGTCATGAGTCTCGTTATTTAGACCTGTGGTACATCGCCACCAATTGCATTCAAAATGTAGGTAAAAAGCATTAAACAATAGGATTCATCTATTCCTTCTCATTAGTCAGTGATCTCTCCAAAAAAGCGTACACGTGTGGTGGCTTAAAAACCAAAGCAAGATCAAGATTGCATGGCAAGGAGATTTTTAGTTACACAGAGGGTGGCGAGTGCTTGGAACGCGCTGCCAGGGGTGGTGCTCAAGGCAGTTACGAAAGTGGCGTTTAAGAGTCTTTTGGCTAGACACATGGATATACAGGGAATGGAGGGATATGGATTGTGCGCAGGTAGATAGGAGAAGGTCTTGGCATCATGTCCGGCACAATCACTGTGGGCTGAAGAGCCTGCTCTTGTTCTGTACTGTTCTATGTTCTAAGACTAAAACAAAGCAAGCTACGGTAGATGCTAGACATTTTACATATAAACTGAACATTTTGGTGAAACTAAATGGATTAGGTAACATCTCTGTTGAAAGAAAACAAACAAATGAATGTTTCAGATCAAGAACCTTTTGTCAATACTGGACTAGTTAAATGTAGAGAGAAATACAGTGGTTGGGGGGGGGGGGGGATATGGAGAGAACTGGGGTGGTGGGCAGATTAGCATTAAGAGTGTGCTGACATGAGATTAAGAGCTCTAGGGCAAGAGGAAAGGTCATGGTAATGGGCAACAAAAGGTCAATCCGATGGAGACATTAATTCAGAATTATTTGAAATTACCAGAGGAATGTAAAGGAGTGAAACATTAGAGTTAAAATAAAAATGCTGATCATTCAAAGTTGGACATTCCCAGCAAGGAGGCAGCTCGAAGGCTGTAAGGCTAAAATGTGCCTCATCAGAAGATGAGGTGTAGATCCGTAGCCTTCCAATGAAACGTGGAGTATCTTAGATTAGATAGCCTTTATTGTCATTCAGACCGAAGTCTGAACGAAATTGCAGCAGTCATACATACAATACAATACAATATAAAACAACAATAAACACATATTAACATCCACCACAGTAAGTCCACCCAGCATCTCCTCACTGTGATGGAGGCAAAAGTCTTTAGGTCTGCAGTCTCTTCCCTCCTCTTCTCCCTCTGCGCTGAGGCGATCCCCCACCGGGCGATGTTAAAAACTGTCCCGCGGCTCAATCACCGCGCCCCGGGGTGGTCGAAGCTGCTGCCCACCAGTCCTGCTGACGCAGCCGCTGGCCCGCGGCCAAACCCCGGACTCAGGCCACCACCGCCAGAACACCGTCCCAGCCACCCTCACGTGAGTATCGTGCCGTCTTCAGCCTCGGGCTGGGCCGCCCCCGACATGGGCGCCGTACCTCCCTCGGGCTGGGCCGCCCCGACATGGGCGCCGTACCTCCCTCGGGCTGGGCCGCCCCGACATGGGCGCCGTACCTCCCTCGGGCTGGGCCGCCCCGACATGGGCGCCGTACCTCCCTCGGGCTGGGCCGCCCCGACATGGGCGCCGCTCCTCCCTCGGGCTGGGCCGCCCCGACATGGGCGCCGCTCCTCCCTCGGGCTGGGAACGCCGTACCTCCCCGAGCTCGGCCACTCCGACGGGAGCACCGTTCCTTCCTCGGGCCAGGCCGCCATCCCGGGAGCGTCACAGCCCCTCACGGAAGCACTGTTCCAGCCCCGAGCCGGGCCGCCCTCACGGGAGCGAGTCCTGGCGGGCTCTGCCTCCTGAGCCTCGAGGTCGCCAGCTCCGCCATTAGGCCTCAGCGCAGACGGAGGCAGAGAAGGGGAATACGACAAAAAAGTCGCATTCCCCCGCAGGGAGAGACAGCAAGCCCCGTTTCAACCCCCCCCCCCCAAACACAAACTAAAAACCAAAACTAGACTAACCAAAAACGAAATAAACAACACAAAAAACACAAAACAAACAGGACTGCCGGTGAGCCGCTGCAGCCAGAGCCGCGCCGCCACTTCAAGAAACAGCCCCATGCAGTCACACAGGGTATTCAGTTGAAGTGATTCCTGTTCCTTCCATTGGAAAAGACTGCAAACTGTACAGCCTGTTGGATGATATCACTCTCTCAGTCCTTCTCCCAAGTTCACTGTGCTTCTGATTAATTTTAGAATGTATGCCTCCATGTCACCTTCCCCCCAGCTAACAATAAAACTTCCTTTTCATCTGCTTTGATCTGTTGTTTTCACACCTTACCCTTCTCTAGTCTCTCTCTCCCGACTCTCAGCCTGAAGAAGGGTCTCGACTTGAAACATCACCCATTCCTCTTCCAGAGATGCTGCCTGTCCCGTTGAGTCACTCCAGCTTTTTGTGTCTAATTGGATGAAGGATGTTGACCAAAAACACAGACTGCCCATTTCCCTCCACAGATACTGCCTGACTCGCTGAGTTCTTCTAGCTGCTCTCATTTTATTTTGCTCCAGATGCCAACATCTGCGCTTCTGTGCACCAAACTCCTATCCGGTTGCTAATTTGGGAAAGTCACCAGAATTGGTGTACTACTTTCAGTCCCCCCAAATTAATTGACTGCTGCAACCCTCTACAGCATTCCGTATGTATCGTAATCAGGCCTCACTAAGAAAACGGCTCGAACTAGCAAGATGCAGAAATGTATCTGTAGCTTCCTCAGAGGATGCAAACATCTGGTTATGAAAAATGGATGTTTCAAAACAATAACGTGCCGGATCATGTCACTCTAATTCACAACACTCTGATTCTACCGGGCTGGTTTTCCACATGTATATTCCCAACACAGGCCTTTGCCCACCGGGATCACATTTTGAAACCACAGTGGTGCTCCCTGCAATATGTGCTCCCAGCACGAACAATTCCATGACAGAAGTCGCACAATGCCGGAAAAATCATCCCTTTGACTTGGAATGAAAACACACCCAAAAAGAACACTTGCAATTAGTATAAACGGCCTAAGCAAATATATGCACAAGAAGCGGAGATAGCTGAAAGTAAACATACCATGCTTCTTGCGACTCGCTGGCAAATTGTGCTCCCAGCATCTCTTTTTGCGAAACACTGATCCTTGCAAACACGTATAACAAACGTAATGAGGAGCAGAATGATGTTCATGCTTCATTGTGCTTCTGCTAAATAACTGGAGCTTTTACTGCAAGAGGAAGTTTATGTTGACAATACCACTACACGAGGGATGTCCATATTCCTAATTGGCCACTCTCGACTATGTTCAGTGTAGGAAGGAACTGCAGATGCTGCTTTACACCGAAGATAAACTCACTCTTTTGAATCCTACATACAAAATGCTGGAGTAACTCAGCGGGACAGGCAGCATCTCTGGAGAGAAGGAATGGGTGACGTTTCGGGTCGAGACCCTTCTTCAGACTGAGCCTGAAGAAGGGTCTTGACCCAAAACGTCACCAATTTCTTCTATCCAGAGATGCTGCCCGTCCCGCTGAGTTACTCCAGCATTTTGTGTCTATCTCAACTATGTTATACCTGCCTGATGCTCAATATTCTATTTAATTAAATGATAGACAATAGACAACAGACAATAGGTGCAGGAGTAGGCCGTTCGGCACTTCGAGCCAGCACCGCCATTCAATGTGATCATGGCTGATCATCCCCAATCAGTACCCCGTTCCTGCCGTCTCCCCATATCCCCTGACTCTGCTATTTTTATGAGCCCTATCTAGCTCTCTCTTGAAAGCATCCAGAGAACCGGCCTCCACCGCCATCTGAGGCAGAGAATTCCACAGACTCACCACTCTCAGTGAGAAAAAGTGTTTCCTCGTCTCCACTCTAAATGGCTTACTCCTTATTCTTTAGAGCTGTTTTAATATGTAAAATATTTGCAAAAAATTGTTTGTATAATTATACATATCAAATATATAATTAACAAAGTGGGGAAAAGGAAAATCAACATTTAAGATGTATGTCACTTATCTAAAATGGAAGATTGGAACAAAGGGTGTCAGGGGTTATGGGGGGGAAGGCAGGAGAATGGGGATTAGAGAGAAAGATAGATCAGCCATGATTGAATGGCGGAGTTGACGTGATGGACCAAATAGCCTAATTCTGCTCCTCGAACTTATGAGCTATGCTGGAAAGAGTGCAGAGAATAATTACGAGGATGTGACCAGGACTTGAGGACCTGAGCTATAGGAAGAGGTTGGGAAGGCTAGGACTTCATTCCTTGGAGCACAGGAGGCTGCAGGGTGATCTTATAGAGGTGCATAAAGTCATAAGGGAAATAGATAGAGTGAATGCCCAGGATAGGGGAATCAAATACCATAAAGATATAAGTTTAAGGTGCGAGGGGAATGATTTAACAGGAAACTGAGGAGCAATTTTTTTCCACTCAGTGGATGGTGGGCATGCGAATTGTCCAGCCAGAGGAGGTACTTGAGGCAGGTACTATAACAGCATTTAAAATACTTAGACAGGTACGTGGATAGGAAATGTTCAGATGGATGTGGCCAAATGAGACTAGCTTTGCTAGGGCACCTTGGTCTGCATGGATGAGTTGGGCCGAACGGCCCGTTTCCATGCTGTACGAGTTTACGACTCTAAGAGGAAACAATCTTTGATAGGACATAACAAAACTAAATGAAAAAGTTAGAATAACTGGAAATTATGGGAAATTATGCAATTCAAAGAACAAAGACAGTGGAAATGGCCAACTAAAGCAATAAAAATTACAAATAGCGAAGGAGGCTCATCAGAGAAAATAGTTAACGTGGGTCAGCAGTCTGGTAAAAAGCCAATCTATGTTCTATGCGAGGTTCCAAGGTCCACAACAACACTTCCCCAACATTAGAAACCTCCCTCAGGTCAAAAGGCAGACTGTAAGAAAATGTCAGAGGCAGCCAAGATCTGAAGTTGCTGAAACAATGCTTAAGCCAAATGCTGTATGTTACTTGGTTGAAAGATAATAAACCTGTTTTGTGTTTTTGTTTAAACAGGAAGCTAAAGACGGAGTCAAATTGATAATTTAGGGAATAAATAATAAAAGACCAAAGGAAATCGTCAAAATAATCATCCAATTGGAACTTGGACATTGCAAAAAAAATGTTTTTTAATTGCAGGTTATTCAATTGAAATTATTACTTCCATGTTCATTTAAAAGTGTTTAGACTTTGAACAATGACATGAGAGAAAGTAAATACAGAGACTTATCCGTTATGTTTCCTTGGCAAAATGCCAGTTCTAAAATGCCTACGGCAGCTGAACGCTTACATTCTGAAATCAAGAATTTCCAGCATCTTAATCATGTATAGTCTTTCCACTGACTGGATAGCACGCAACAAAAAAAGCTTTTCACTGTACATCGGTACACGTGACAATAAACTAAACTAATTTCTAATTCTATCACTATCTGATGCTTCCACACTAATTTCTTTGCTCTTTTGATGCATCAGATGCGTCATCTAGCAATTACGGCTGATTTAAGACAAAATTTACATTGTACAGTAAACAAATGCAAAGAGCTAATGAAACAATTAAGATATTAACAGAATAAAGACAGGGGCAAAATAATTAAGCTATCATAAGTTTGGAAAGACATGCCATTTTGCCACAGAAGGCTGTGGAGGCCAAGTCAATGGATATTTTTACGGCGGAGATTGGTAGATTCTTGATACGTACGGGTGCCAGGGGTTATGGGGCGAAGGCAGGAGAATGGGGTTGAGAGGGAAAGATAGATCAGCCATGATTGAACGTCAGAGTAGGCTTGATGGGCCCAATGGCCTAATTATTCTCCCATCACTTATGAACCTACAACTCATTTGCTATGAATGAAATTTGACACCGCCTTTGGAAAGAAACTAATAGCAAGCTGAATACTTGCTAAGTATTGGACTGAATAGCACGCAACAAAAGCTTTTCACTGTACCTCAGAACACGTGACAATAAACTAAACTGAACTGAAATAAAAAAGTACCTTGCACATATGGAGACGAGAGATACGTAGTGACATGACCATAAGGGTTTACATTGGGTTAGATGTTGGTCTAAAAGCAACAAAGAGGATAATAATAATGCTGTTATTTTACACAGCAGCTTCAGGGAAAGGAATAAGATCTAGAATTCCCCACCACAGTTAAAGTTTTTTCCACATTTATTTTTAATACTTTTTCTTAAACATGTTTTTTTTCTAAACTTCACTGAAGCTCATTTTACCTCTCAGCGTCTGATCTGACATTGAGCTCACCTTCTCTAAATGTACACTTGCCTCTGAGTGCATGCCGTTTATTTCTCAATCCATCTACCTGATTGATCCTTCAGTCAGGACACAGATGCCCCGTTTCAACGGACACCTTCTGCAACTTAACCCATAAAAGGTTAAAAATGAAAACGTACAAAGTCAAACCTGACGAATAAGACACACATTAGATACCCTGCTCCAGCAAAGACTGTGCATTTTCACATTTTTCACATGACAAACTCATTGCTCAGTTACATTTACAAAGGGGAAACATGGCAAAGCAATTATTCAAACTGATACTGTTTTAAAAATCAGACATTTAAATGACTCTACAAATCCGAAATGCTATACAATTGAGTTCAAGTCTATGAGAAAAATTAATGGAACAACTCTACTCTAACAGTTAACTAATATGAAACGTGTACTGATGTTATGCTGTATCACATAATGTTAGTGTCAATGAATATATTAAATCAATTTCAAACTATTGAAATACAAAAATATTTTTTATTTTAAAACATTTTATAAAAAAACATTAAAGATTCCATTTGAATGAAACACGTCTGTACAATCAGATTAACTTTTAAAAAAAACTACAAAAAAAGGCAAATCAAAAGAAGTATTTTCCCCTGGATTAAACTCCTCCCACACAGCTTTGTACCAATAATAGCCTCTAAAAAATGGATATTAATGGTTAATTTCAAGTGCCAGACCCAAGACAAACCTTTATTTAGCATTGTACATAAAGATTAGTTTAGTTTAGTTTAGAGATACAGCGTGGAACAGGCCCTTCGTCCCACCGGGTCCCCACCGACCAGCGATCCCGGCACATTAACACTATCCTAAATACAGTACGGACAATTTACATTTATACCAAAACAATTAACCTAGAAACCTGAAACCGAAGATTTCAGAGAAAACCTTTGCAGTCACAGGATGAACGTACAAACTCCATGCAGACAGCACCTGTAGTCGGGATCGAACCGGGGTCTCTGGCGCTGTAAGTGCTGCAACGCAGCAACTCTACCGCTGCACCACCGTGACCGCCCCGGATGTACAACATCGAAATTACATGTTTCCAATTCACAAAAAAGGTATTAAGACCATAAACAGAAAAGGTCATTTTATCGCTGGTGCCTTTTAATGGAAATGCTGCATCAAATTATTTCTGCCTGTTGCGATATGTTAGTGGTCAGTGACCTTGATATCTTTTCTCCGGAGTAATAAAAGGTTTATGTTATAACTGAGGATTTCCATCAGCAGTCAGTGAGAATAAAAAGCCACAACGTCTGATCAAAACGACCAAACCAGTGTGTAAGAACTGAAGTGTATCAAAGAAAAATACAAGACAGGAATTAAAAAAAGAGATTCGGAAAATAAAATGGAAATAATTGGGCGCAGCGGTAGAGTTTGTGCCTTACAGCGCCAGAGTCCCGGGTTCATTCCTGACTACAGTTGCTGTCTGCATGGAGTTTGTACATTCTCCCCGTGACCTGTGCAGATTTTCCTCCCACACTCCAAAGGCGTACTGGTTTGTAGGCTAATTGGCTTGGTAAAATTGTAAATTGCCCCTAGTGTGTGGAGGATGATGGTAGTGTGAGGGAATCGCTGGTCAGCGCGGACTCGGTGGCCGAAGGGCCCGTTTCCATGCTAAATCTCTAAACTAAACCAACATTCACAAGATCTACCCAGTGCATAAAGATCAAGAAACATTTATATCTAATTTAAAAATAACTGTTAGCACAACCTTAACATTTACAGTCTATCATTTATGCCATAAAATCCAGTATTTGCATGCAGTCTTATTAAAAGAGCCCATTCCTTTGACAAGTGCATGGGGTGTGATCCTTTGTTATATTATTTACTCTTTAAATGAACCTCGTGCACATGACATGTGGATGATAATTTTGAAGCCTCATTCTTTCCAACAATTTGTGTTTCCACATGTATTAAATCATTAGAAGAATAGATCAGGTAGATGCAGAGTGTCTTGTCCAGAGTAGATGAATCGAGGACCAGAGGACATAGGTTTAAGATGAAGGGGAAAAGATTTAATCGGAATCCGAGGGGTAACTTTTTCATACAAAAGGTTGTGGGTGTATGGAGCAAGCTGCTAGAGGAGGTGGTTGAGGCTGGGGCTATCCCAACATTTAAGAAACAGTTAGACAGGTACATGGATAGGACAAGTTTGGAGGGATATAGACCAAACGCAGGCAGGTGGGATTAGTGTAGCCAGGACAAGTCGGGCTAAAGGGCCCGTTTCCACGCTGTATCACGCTATGACTCTAGTACGCGTGTCTAAGGGTCGGTGCGAAGGCAGGAGAATGGGGTTAGGAGGGAAAGATAGATAGGCCATGATTAAACGACGGAGTCGACTTGATGGGCTGAGTGGCCTAATTCTGCTCCTAGAACTTATGAGCAATAATTTCATATTACAAACAAGAAACTTGTTACTTAAATCAAAACGGGACTAAAGTTCTCAAAAATGGGTGCATCCTGCACGTCATTTCAAACATCAAACAGTGCAATTGAAGCAATTTTCAAATATAAAATGATAATTTAAACAAAAAACTCCCCTTAAGGGGGAAAAAGTCTCACACATTAGAGATTAATGACAGATAAATAGAAATGGAAATTCAATATTAAAAGTAGAATAAAGATGTCCAAAAAAACACATTTACTATTCATTTGCTGTACCAGGACAGAAAGTTTAATACTTGACATCTCCTAATTTAGCTAATCTCACCTAAAATAGTATCAAGAATCCTGCAAGTGTCTTCAGATAAGACCCACGTGCACAGATCTCCTGTAGACAAACAGGTTAAAAGTAGTTACTATTGCTGGCCCTGATTTGCTGTAGTTTTTATCCCCACCCTCCCAATCTCAATTGTCCGTTTCCCCGCCCCACAATCAGTCTGAAGAAGGGTCCAGACCCGAAACATCACCTATCCATTTTCTCCAGAGATGTTGTTTAGTTACTGCAGCACTTTGTGTCTACCTTTGGTATAAACCAACATCTGCAGTTCATTTTTATGACATTAAAAGCAGTCAATGGCTGGCTTCAGACTTCAGAGCTGGTCTGAAGGGATATTGCCACTACACAATCAAAATAATCTCCTTCAAGATGAAAGAGCCTTAAATAATTTACACCAAGGAATTTTACTGTAACATTAAAATCTTGCTCATTTTGATTGTCACTATTATTCAAGTTTCAGTAACAGTTCTGTCACTTACAGACAATCAAACTAAGCTGTAAAATCGTGATCAATAGATTATAAGTGGTCACCAGAATAACAAATGGAAGAACCTTGTTCTCTGGGATAAACTGATGCTTGTATTATTTCTGAGGCACTATTTTAGAATACAATATACAAACTGAAAAGCACAGTCAATTTACTTTCATTTAAAAAAAAAACGAAAATCAGAACGTATTCCTATCTTGCATTCATATTGCTACATGTAATACCAGAAAAACCAAATCCTACAATGGTTTTTTGGAAGTTTTAGGTGGAAATTGAAACATTTAATAGTCTATTCCAAAATACAACCAATAGTCACAGGCTTTCAAAATTGATAGAATTATTGCATGATTTTACTTCGGAGTCACGTGAGTGACTACGTGAAGAACCCCGCCAGGACGCATGCGTGTCATATCGCTACACGCATTGCGAAACGTCAGACGCGGTGGAAGGACGTTCCCCCGCGGCGGCAGTTTAAAAGCCGCTAATTGCAGGTAAGCGTTTACTCTGCGGTCTTTTTTGTTCCCATTTCCAACCACAGGTAGGAAAATGGAGAAAACAAAGAAGACAAGGGCTGCGACAAAGCTGGTGAGGGAGGACCGCGGAGTAGCGGGAAGCCAGAAACAGCAGCTAACGGCACTTGGATCACCCGTAGTGGGATCAGCTGTGCCCGATGTCGCCTCCGCACCGGCCTAATTCAAGCGGCAGGGCGGCAAGGCTAGACACAAAACTAACAAGGTCGTGGACTCAGAGGAGTCCGACTTTGAACCACTGCGGGCGGCCAGCGACCGAGAGCGCTGGACCCGAATTGAGCGGTGTATGGAGCATTTGCTCCAACGTGACAGACTCCGGGAGATGGAGTCGGGTCACTGTGGGCCCTATGGTAAACCCACAGCAGTACCTTTTCAAGGGCTGCACAGTGCCCTCATCGGAGGGGAGCACTGCGGGTCAGTGCTGGGCTGACCTGGAAGAGGGGTCCGCAGAAGAAAAGACAAGTGTGCATGGGGTGCAGGAAAAAGAGAACTTACTGGACATGGTGGTTAATTTTATACAGCCGGAACAGACTGGACAAAATCTGGAGCCAAAGCTTGCTGCCAGTATAGACTACATGTCTCTAAACCAGTTACAAGAGCAGGCTGTACTGGACACCACAGGAAGACACCTGGCACCGGGCAATTGCATATCTCTGAACGTTCCAATAGTTAACAACTGTATATGGAAACACATTGGAACAGGAGTCAGGAGCATGGATGTAAAATTGCAAAAAGTACTGAAAGTACTGACCGCAGGGATAACAGCATTTGCCCGTACAGTGGACGACAGGAACATGTCCCAGGATCAACAAGATGCACTGGCACTATTCTGCAACACCCAGCATGAAATAAATAACATCAGGAAAAGTGCCATTCAACCCACACTGAACCCAAAATTCACGGGACTGTGCAAACCTGGGACCACGAAACCACCCATACTTTTGTTCGGAGGCAACCTATCGAAGCAGGTAAAAGAGCTCGATGAGGAAGCCAAAACCTTGGGATTAATAAAAGGAACACCATCAAAAACCCACTACAGCCAAAGACAGCATCCCTACGCACCCACCAGCAGAACTGGTGAAAGCTCGAAGGCACGGTATTTCAAACATCAGTCTTTTTTAGGCCATGGCCCAGGCCGGCCTTCTTGGAAGATGCGGGGAACCCCAACGCCAACCAAACCGAAAAACCAGACACCAGCGCAACAGCAACAGCGGAAAAACTACAAAAAGAAGTAAACCTGCCACTGGTAACAATGGAGGTAGGTGGGTCTGGTTCCCTAAAAAATATGGAGAGCATGGAGGTTGGGGGGGGGGAGACTACACTGGGTTTTGAATGCATGGAGCATATTAACAACCGATACTTACATCTTAAGCAGTATCCAAGGATATACAATAGAGTTTATACACAAGTACAGCCCTCCAGTTCAACATATACTGAACCGAGTGTTCGTGCTCTCTGATAAAGAAAAATCAGAAGCACAAGCTGAACTGGAGCGGCTCTACAGTCCAAGGTGTAATTGAGATAACTCAACACGAACCATTAGAATTCGTGTCCAATATTTTTACCAAAATCAAAAAAGATGGTGGTTGTCGCATCATCATCGATCTAACAAAATTGAATACATTTGTACAATATATTCACTTTAAAATGGAAACCTTTGTTACTGCTAAACAATTAATTTCCAAAGGTTACTTCATGGCCAGCATCGATTTAAAAGATGCTTACTATACAGTGCCTATACGAGGTGACCACAGATGTTACTTAAAATTCAACTGGATGGGACAACTTTGGCAGTATAAAGCACTGCCAAATGGGCTATCATCAGCCCCCAGGCTGTTCACAAAAATTTTTAGACCAGCCCTAGCATTTCTACAGAAACGTAAACACATGGTTATGGCATATTTAGATGACATACTCATTGTGGGCAAAACTTTGGAATTGGCCATACAGACTGTAACAGCCACAAAACAGCTATTTGAAAAACTGGGATTTATCATCCATCCAGTTAAATCTAAACTAATGCCGTCCACCACTATGGACTATTTGGGATTCACCATTGACTCAGTTCACATGATGGTGACACTACCTAATGGAAAGGCTAGAGATTTAATAGAGGCTTGCAATAACCTCATTGACATCAGAAAACCATCCATCAGATTGGTAGCAAAAGTAATTGGTAAAATAGTGGCTGCTTTCCCAGCCACACAATTTGGACCTCTACATTACCAAAACTTACCGAGAGCAAAAATACAAGCGCTCAAAATTAATGCAGGTCACTTTGACAGACCTATGAGACTACCAATCCAAGCCAAAACGGAACTAATATGGTGGATAGACAACATCTGGCTTTGTTCAAACCCAATCATTGTCAGTAACCCTTCCATGGTACTACAAACTGATGCCAGTGCACTTGGGTGGGGAGCCACCAATACCATCACCAGCTGTGGAGGGAGATGGACTGCACAGGAGGCATCTTTCTTACTCACACTGGGCATAAACTACTTGGAAATAGTTGGGTGCATTCCATGGCCTAAAGTCATATTGTACTGGGTCATATCACCAGCATGTTCGACTACAAATAGACAATACCACCGTGGTAGCATACATTAACCACATGGGTGGAAACAAATCGATATCATGTGACAATCTGGCTAATTCAATTTGGCAATGGTGCATCCAAAGAGATATTTGGATATCAGCCACTTACCTACCAGGGAGACTAAATTTAGTGGCAGACACCAGGTCACGCAAATTTAATGAAAACACCGAATGGATGTTGAACAAAATAGTATTTGCTGATATTACAGCAAAATATGGAACACCAGATATCGATCTATTCGCATCCAGACTAAACAACCAGATACCAAACTATGTTTCATGGGAACCAGACCCTGGGGCAGCAGCGACAGATGCATTTTCGCTGCATTGGGGGAAATTGTTTATTTACGCATTCCCTCCTTTCTGCCTCATCAGTCGGGTATTAAGGAAAATACAACAACACTCTGCGTCTGGTATTTTGGTAGTACCCGATTGGCCTACACAACCATGGTTCCCAGTGGTACAAAACATGGTGTTAGAACCATGTATTACCATCCCACATAGACCAGACTTATTGCTACATCCCGTAACAGGGGATAGCCACCCATGCCATAAATATTTGAACCTATTAATTTGTAGAGTTTAAAAACACCACTTCTACAACTGGGACTAATGGACCAAACAGCGAACATGATCTCGGCGGCCCAAAGACAATCGACTAAAAAACAGTATCTGGTCTACATCAGGAAGTGGGAAATGTACGGCCACAAAAACGACATCACCAACAGAAACATGAACATCTCGTCTGTTCTGGAATATCTGGCAGGCCTCCACTATGATGAGGGGCTCAGTTACAGTGCCATCAACAGCGCCAGAAGTGCCCTGTCGACTTACCTATGGCAAGGGACAGAGCGTTACTCTGTAGGGACTCGCCCACTGGTAACAAAGCTCATGAGGGGAATTTTTAATACTAATCCCCCAAAAACCAGGTACTCCCAAATTTGGGATGTAAGCATTGTCCTGAAGACGCTCAGAAACTGGTCTCCAGCATCAGCTCTGTCCCTACACAGACTGACTTTAAAAACAGTCATGTTAATGGCATTGATCACGGCACAGAGGGTACAGTCACTGCATAAACTTAGACTGGACAACATGACTTCCTCACCTGACAATATTACGTTCCACATCTACGAGCTAGTAAAGCAGAACAGACAGGGATCAGCAGGCCTCAACATACTATTTAGGTCATACCCTACAGATGACCGTCTCTGTATAGTTAGACACCTGTCATTATACATAGAGAAAACAAAAATCCTAAGAGGCAATGAGAAGGGACTGCTGATCAGCCACAAGCAACCTCACAAAAGAGTGACAGTCCAGACCATCGCGAGATGGCTGAAACAAGTGCTTACACAGGCTGGGGTGGATACTAACATTTTAAAATCTCATTCCACCAGGGCTGCAGCTACATCGGCAGCAATACAATTGGATGTGCCCATGGACCAAGTCCTCGAAGCAGCAGGATGGTCGGGGAAAGCACATTCCAATTATTTTACAATAAACCAGTAATGAAATCTGGAACATTTGCAGAAAAAAATTTAAGTTCTGTAAATTAATTCAAACCCATAAAAGGGTTATAATTTGTGTTAATAAATTTTATGATTTCAATGTCGAATTCATGTCCAAATTATGTTAACACTATTCCTCCTACAGTCAAGGCAGACGTGATGCATGGACTCGTTTCCACGGCATGAAATCACAGAGCTTTAAAATCTTCACGTAGTCACTCACGTGACTCCGAAGTAAAATAGTAAGATTAAACGAGAACTTACCAGTTTGAAGTTTGATCTGTATTTTATGAGGAGTTACGATGAGGGATTACGCGCCCTCCGCTCCCACCCTTGATCATATACTTAACTGGTATCTCTTCTCTAATCTTACTATGTTTAGTCATTACAGTTGTCTGTGATTTCACACCGCTGCTTTGAAGAATGACACGCATGCGTCCTGGCGGGGTTCTTCACGTAATCCCTCATCGTAACTCCTCATAAAATACAGATCAAACTTCAAACTGGTAAGTTCTCGTTTAATCTTACTATTAATGACTACAGTGGAAGGTTTATATGTGGCAGTAATTTTAAGATCCAGCTCCCTCACAGCGCCAGAGACCCAGGTTCGATCCCAGCTACGGGTGCTTGTCCGTACGAGGTTTGCACGTTCTCCCCATGACCTGCGTGGGTTTCCCCTGGTATCTCCGGTTTCCTCCCACACTCCAAAGATGCACAGGTTTGTAGGTTAATTGGCTAGACATAAAACTAAATTGCCTCTAGTGTGTGTAGGATAGTGTTAGTGTGCGGGGATCGCTGGTCGGTGCGGACTCAGAGGGCTAAAGGGCCTGTTTCTGCCCTGTATCTCTAAACTAAACACTTCCAAAACCCAGCGTTATTTAAACCCAATGCCAAACCTACACCGTGTTTTGTTTGAAGCACCAAATGACATGACAGAAAGGGATGAGCGAGTCAGCTGTTGAACAGACATTGATGGCAATTCAACACTATACGTCTGTCAGACAGGAGATGAATCCCAAACACATAATTAGGAGTGCAATAGCACGGGCAAACTTGTCCACGCCATTTTTATTCGGTATAATCTGGGTTTGGGTTTATCTTTTGGACCAGTTTGCATATATTTCACCAAATGCAGATTAAAGTCGAGGGCAATTCAACTTTTCTCAATCTGGTGCCACACTCTAGCCCGTGAGCTACTCTAGCCGAAAGCCCACGCAGGTTACAAGCTGATCTTACCTGCTTGCAGCATGGTTCAGCTCAGATTTAGCTAAAGCATGAAGTCACCCCTGAGAAGACTGTTGGCTGCACACTGAAAAGACTACACACGTAAACACAGTATTAGCAACCCACAATCATTAATTTGACATAATCTGTTCTCAATTAAACAAAAAATTCAACAATGACTTATTAATGATTAATAAATAAATCTGTTGAATGTTGGTTTAAATATGGTTTAATGAAGCTGGTATAAATATGAATATAAATATTAAATATGGCTTAGGAAAAGAACGGGTGTCAAAGGTCATGGGGAGAAGGCATGAAAATGGGAATAGGAGGCAGAGTTCAGCCATGATTGAATGGCAGAGTAGACGCGATGGGCTGAATGGCCTAATTCTACTCCTATAACTTGAGAGCTTGTGAAAGCTGTACCATCTCAAATCTGAGTAAGTAAATAAAAATGTAAAATAAGAACCCAACGTGGCTGTGACATTATGATAATGACTGAAGCAGGAGTGAAAATAGAAACACTTTCTGACTTTTACAATTACTCTAAAACTTCTAATTTCATCCAAAAACTTCATTGTCAACACTTAGCAGATTTTCATATCCAATTGCATTTATTAAAGCCATCTGAACTACGTTAATAATTTGATACCAAGATTAGAATATCTATATGCGTATTTTATAGTCATGGAGTGATACAGCATGGAAGCAGGGCCTTCGGACCAACTTGCCCACACCTGCCAACATGACCCAGCGTTAGGCCCATATCCCTCCAAACCTGTCCTTTCCATATACCTGTCTGATTATTTCTCAAACGTTGGGATAGTCCCTGCCTCAACTCCTTTAGCAGCTTGTTCCAGACCCCACCACCCTTTGTGTGAAAAAGTTACTCCTCAGATTCCTATTAAATCTTTTCCCCTTCACCCTAAACCTATGCCGTCTTGTCCTCAATTCGCCTGCTCTGGGCAAGAGACTCAGTGCATCTACCCGATCTATTCCTCCCATGATTTTATACACCTCTATAACATCCCCCCATCCTCCTGCGCTCCAAGGAATAGAGACCCAGCCTACTCAGCTCACTATAGCTCCGACCCTCTAGTCCTGGTAACATGCTCTTAAAATTATCTACAAAGTAATTGGTAATCAAAAAATTCAACCAACTTAACATTTGTCAAAACCAAATCCTAGAAAAATTCATTCAAACAGTCAAAAATCTATTGTATATTGTATAAAATATTACCCACCAAAAGCAAAACATCGAACATCAACAGGCAATAAAACTAAAATTGAAGGCAGAAACACTGAAGTATTTTTGGTTTTTAGTTTAGATCCTCGGCCTCTATAGTTGTTTGCTTTTGATGGAGGAATACCACTACAGTTTATACAGCTTTTACAAGATGGCTGTGACTTTTTTTGTGTGCCAGTCTCTCAGGTAATGGACAACCATCTCTGTTGTTTGTGCCTTTCCTTCCATTCATGGGTGGGATGCAAAACATTTCACCCTCCACTCCTGCTTCAACTTTCACACAGATATGCTGGTTTGGGATAAGCGAAGGATGCATGTAGGTGTAAATAGTAAAGAAAGGATTGGATTACACAATCCCTTTTACTTTGAGGAACTTTAAACTTTACAAAAGGATGGAATAAAAGCCTCCATTCATCGTTCCCGACAAGGTTCTAAAGTGAAGTCTGAGGATCCTAAACTAGTTGTAGAAACAAAGAACTCCAGATGCTGGTTTATACCAAAGATACACACAACATGCTGGTGTAACGCTACAGATCAGGCAACATCTCTGGATAAAAAGGATGGGTGACATTCCAGGTTGGGACCCTTGTTCAGTCTGAAGAAGGGTCCCGGCCTGAAACGTCACCCATCCTTTTTGTGCAGAGATGCTGCCTGACTCGCTGAGTTACTCCAGTACGTTGGGTCTATCTTTTGCCTAAACCTGTTGTTTATGGCATAATATAATAGAATAAAATCAAAAATCTGAGGTCTGAGGAATGATTGGAAGAGTGGTTGGAGAGCTCAAGAACCAGTGCTGGATTCCATTGCATTGCCTGACCAAAACGAGAGGGTGACGAGTATTCCATCATCAATCACCTATAACTTAGTAAGCTCAATCAATTTTTTGTAGGCATAAATCAGTACATGGACAGATTAGAGGCTGAAATCATCCTTGCTCGTTTTTCCTGATTTGATCAGTAATTTACCAGTACAGGATAATCAATGTATTTTTAAATCAAATGAGAATATAGATGGATGCATTTTAAAAGGCAATATTGCAACTAATGGATTCTGATGTCCTTCGACTGAGAGGGCAGAGCCTTGCTCATGCAAGGAGAACTCTTGAGATTACATTAGCCCGGTGCAAAATCCATTTTAGCATTTGTTTTTGTTTACCTCGTGACTTCCATTCATCTTCAAATTCTCAACAACCTATTTTTTTCTATTTTCCAAAACCATGTCATCACCATGAATAATAATTTTGCTGCCGAGCTCGTGAAACGTGTATAATTCTATTTCTGTGGGTGTTTTTATTTGCTGTGTTATTAAATGGACCAAAAAAACAAATTGTCATCAAATGTCACCAGAATATTCTGTGTCGCAAGTCATGATACAAGCTTTTTTTCTCCAGTAATAGCTGGTATTCCATTTAAACAGAGAAGAACTGAGAGTCCCTGAACCCTGGAAATGGTTTTAACCCCACAATAATGGATAGTGATTTTAATGTATATCTATTATCCAGCGGTATTGTTACACTTCAGTTCATGACTGCATATTATTTAAGTAATATTTAATTTACCTGCACAAGTCAACTTTTCCTGCCGTGCTCCATGCTGTGCGTAATTCAGACAACAGGCCTTTTAGTAATGGAAAGTGTTTTCCCTCAGGAAGTCATTCTCGGTTGCATTGTGCAATTGAGATTGGTGTCCTGAGGGAAACACTTTCCATTCCAAATTTACCTACACTAAACTGTTTTTATCCACTGTACCTGCAAATATAACAAAGTGAAAAAAATAAATGAAGTTTATCAAAAATAAATAAATCACGTTCCTAAAGCATTAGACATCAGGAAGATCTTAAGTTTAACCCACAACAGTAGCATCAACTAATCTCGGTCAAAGCAGTGGTGGGATCATTCTAATAGACCTCAACCCAATGGATTAGAGATGGGCATGAGAATAAATCGGCCAAAGATCTATGTTTGATGTTTAAGAAGGAACTGCAGATGCTGGAATATCGAAGGTAGACAAAAGTGCTGGAGAAACACAGCGGGTGCAGCAGCATCTATGGAGCGAAGGAAATAGGCAAGGTTTCGGGCCGAAACCCTAGGGTTTCGGCCCGAAACGTTGCCTATTTCCTTCGCTCCATAGATGCTGCTACACCCTCTGAGTTTCTCCAGCACTTTTGTCTACCTTCTATGTTTGATGATTGTTCATGTGTGCATAACGAATCCTTGCAAGGAATTGATGGGGCCTGCAGAAAAGTAAAATACACTGTAAAAGGAAGCATGAAATGACTTATAGTGTGTAGGAAGGTTGATACCAAAGATAGACACAAAATGCTGGAGTAACTCAGCGGGACAGGCAGCATCTCTGGAGAGAAGGAATGGGTGATGTTTCAGATCGAGACCCTTCTTCAGACTGAGAGTCCGGGGAGAGGGATAGTAGTGATATGGAAGTGTACAAAGAGCATGTAAGGTGTGAAAACGGCTAGATCAAAAATGACTTAGGAAATACAGCAGAAACAACCCATTCATCCCAACCTGGTCACAGGTACCCACTGAGTTACTCCAGCACCTTGTGGGGCTTTTTTGATGGTGTCATTTAAGTGATCATGTCTGCATGCAACAATGCAGAGAATGCGTGGAATTCTCTGCCGCAGAAGACAGTCAAGGCCAATTCATTGGATGTACAGTGCACTCCATAATGTTTGGGACAAAGACCCATACTCCACAATTCGAGATATGTAATAGAAACAGAACCTTCCAAGTAGGATTTCAAACATTGCAATGGAATGGGCAGAGTTCTTTAGCTTTGGCTCAATCTGTGAAATAAAGGGATGAGTAAGTTCCAGGGCCAACTTGATGTCTGTAAAGTGTGCTGCAAAGATGTCTAAAATGAGCTGTAAATTGAAATTCCTCATTATTCCTTGCACTGATGAAGACAAAAGATGTCGTCACTTCCTCATACAGCAGTCTATTATCACAATACATTATGCATATTGCAACGTCCAATAAATAGTTCCAATTCACATATGCCTCCACATTAGTATTTTTCAAGATTATAAACTATGCCCAAACAGCAAACCAAAGCAACTGCAGAGTGTGCTGTGAATTTACCTTTAGATTCAAAGTCTTAACGATTTGGATGAGAATATAAGTGGCATGATCAACAACTGAGCAGATGACATCAAAATTGGTGATGTGAAGAAGATTGTCCAAGGTTACTTCAGGATCTAGATCTAGCAAGGACAGTGCGCAAAGGAATGGCAGATGGAATTTATCCCGAGCAAATGTGGTGATCCATTTTGGGAAGTTAAAGCATGGGAGGACATGCACAGCGAATAGCAGAGCCTTGGTGAGTCGAACAGAGAGACCCCGAGGTACTAGTATATTGTTCCCTGAAAGTGGCAACACAGGTGGGCAGGGTGGTGAAGATGGCATATGGCAGACTTGCCTTCATGGATCGGAGCATTGAGTACAAGAATTGGGATGTCATGTTACAGCTTCACAAAGCATCAATGAGACTACACTTGAAGGGCTGTACAACATACTATTGGAAGGGTGTGATGCAGAAAAGATTTGCAAGGACATTGCTGGAACTGAAGGTCTTGAGATAATGCATTTACATCTGCCACCCTTCAGTCTGCAGGGATCTTCCATATCTATAGAATTTTGGAAGGCGACAACCAATGCATTCACTGTATCCATGGCTACCTATTTTCGTACTCTGGGATACAGATTATCAAGCCCTGGGAATATATAGGTTTCAGTCCTATTAATTTCTCCAGCACTATTTTTGTTCTGATGCTAATTTTCTATAATGCCTTCTTTTCATTAAACTGTTAGTTCCCTGGCACTTCTGGGAAGTTATTTTTTCCTCTTCCATGAAGAATAAACTAAAATATTGATTTAATAATTCTGCCATTTCTTAGTACCCCATTCTCACTTTTCTCATTATAAGGGACCTACAATTGAGTTTATCAATCTTTTTTTACATTTATACCTGTAAAAACGTTTGCAGTTCATTTTTGAAGAAGGGTTCCAACCCAAAACGTCACCTATCCATGTTCTCCAGAGATGCTGCCTGACCCACTGAGTTACTCCAGCATTTTGTGTCTTTCCTTGACAAAAACCAGCATCTGCAGTTCCTTGTTTCTTCATCTTTAAGTTTACTGTCATATTCAACTTTCACTCTTAATTATTCTCGTTGTCCTTTCTTTGCTGAATTCTAAACTGATCTCAATCCTCATGCTTGCTTTCACTGAGAACGTTCCACAATTCCTCTTTAGATCCGCAGGCACCTCGTGTGTGTTTGATTTATGCAGTTTTTTATATTTTATAGGATTAATTTACCGCATTTTTGAATTACACGCTGCTTTTCAGGAATGTAAGCCTGCATCAAACGCAAGGTGCCTGTAATAAAGTTCTTAAATTCCTTTGTTAACCATGGTTGGAGTGCTTTTCCTGTTATGCTTTTACCCCAGAAAGGAATGTCTCACCATTGCAGTTTCTGCATTGGATCCTTCAATGTAAACCACTGCCTATCCACCATGATGTCTATCAATAAATGTCAACAAACCATCCAAGCCAACTCGCATATCATACCTTTGTAATTTTGTTGTTAAAGACACCTTTCCCAAAATTAACTTGCACAACAAGAGCCATCAAATAACCCTTTGTTGCTGCACAAAGCAAGATTAAAAACTGTCTTTTGATTATCTGGGCCTTCAACACCTAGATCTAGAAATAAATTTTACATACATTCCATGAATTTGTTCTCCTTATTACTACTACTTTCACTCATCCAGTATATATGGAAAAATCCAATGAACACTGTCGTATATTGACGTATATAGATTTATGGTGGCAGAGTTGCTGCCTTACCTAAATAGCAACTTCGCTCAATGGCCACAGCTTTTCTCTTCAAATCTGTAACATTTTCGATATTTTAATCCTGTCTATCCACAGCCCCTTGAGTTTAATGTCCCCTATACAGCCCTAATTAACTAATCCCAGTTATATTTAAGACCGCATCCCAATGGACACATCGTGTTCTACCATTACTGCCAAACATCCCAAGAATTAAATCCATCCACACCCAAACTTCTTCACCATGTGCTTAACTCCCTGCATTGTTCAAACCCATATCAATTTACACGTGGGTCATGTTGCAATCTCAAGGTTATTATCTTTGAGTTATTGTATTTACTTTGATCGCTAGTTCCTCAAATTCCTCCCGCAGGGTTTCATTCCTAGTTATGTCTTTGTCAGCAGTTCCAATGAAGATCACGACACACAGAATCCCCCCCTGCCACTAATCACAAGATGTTCTTAACCTTGTTAGTGAGCAAGAAGCACTTTCAGGGCTCTCTTTTCTGACACAAAAAGAAGCTAAACATTTGGAATTCCAGACTGTACACACATATGAACAGGATGGGACACACATTAGGATATAGTGCGGTGAAATAGTTCATTTAAAATGAGGGATGAAAGGTTTTTCAGGAAAACATTGGAATAAATCTAATGTCACACGTAATGGTCTGACCAAACTATTTTTATTTGCAATTTTTTCTTCATTCTCAAGAAGTCTACCTCTAGTTGGCCTTAAAAAATTGGTAGCTCGCTTTCCTAATAAACTTAGACCTTCTGTGCTATGAAAGAACTACCAGTTTAATTGGATGGGGAGTTTCACAACTTTGAATAACAACGATGAAGGAATGGCGATAGATGTCCAAGTCTGGGTATTAAGATTTGGAAGAGCACTTTAATGTGTTCCTGCTATTTTCTCCACTATCTTTCTCCATTTGGGTGATAGAGGTCAAGAATGTGGGACGTGCATTGGAATTTGGAGGTCTTGGTCTGTAGATGGAGCATGCTGCACCTATTGTGTACCAGGGTAAAAGCTTGAATATTCAGCATGGCTGCCTTGGAGAAGCAAATCACCCGCTAAGGAACAGTTTCTTCCTCTCTGATACCAGGCTTGTAAATCTGATTTTGTGATCCTTCCACAACCTAGGGTATTAATTAAGGTGCTCGATTCACCACTATCCCGTAGAGGACATTGGGATTTGCTTAAGGAACTGATGCTCAACTGATGCAAAAATGCAGAGAAATATATTCTGCACTCTGTATCTTTCCCCATGTTCTATATATTGTTCTTGAGTTTGACTTGATTGTCTCTATGTATGATATACCTGATCAGTTTGAATAACATGCAAAACAAAACTTTTCACTGTATCTCAATGGATGTGACAATAATAAACCTAAACTTAAACGACAGGATATCCAGCCTCTATCTAATTACACAGTTACCATATTCAAGTTGCTGTCCAGTTAAGTCAATGATCATTCACAAGATGTTGATGATGAGATATATAGTGTAGTGGTAACGACACTCATGATAGGAGCAATCGTTGCCTATAGTGTCAATGCTACTTGACATTTATCAGCCCAAAACCTGCCAAATCCATTGAAATCCTTCGAAACCTTTCTTACTCGGATACCTGTCCAAATGTCTTTTTTTTTAGTTTAGAGATACAGCGCGGAAAGAGGCCCTTTGGCCCACCGAGTCCGCTCCGACCAGCGATCCCCGCATATTAACACTTGCCTAACACTTTCGTTTTTTTTAATACAAAGCCAATTAACCTATGCCTTTGGAGTGTGGGAAGAAACCGAACATTTCGGGATCGGAACTGGATCTCTGCGCATCCCTCTGCAATTGGATCCTCGACTTCCTCATCCACAGACCACAGTCTGTTCGAATTGGCAGAAATACTTCTTCCTCATTAACAATCAGTACGGGAGCGCCTCAAGGCTGCGTGCTCAGCCCCCTGCTCTACTCACTATATACTCATGAGTGTGTAGCCGGACACAGTGCGAACTCCATCTTCAAGTTCGCCGACGACACCACCGTTTTTGTTCAAATTACAGATGGTGATGAGTCAGAGAATAGAAATGAGATCAACAGATTGACCAAATGGTGCCAGCACAACAATCAGCAAAACCAATGAACTGATTGTGGATTTTGGAAGAGGAAGGAGAGGACCCACAATCCTGTTTATATCAATGGGACGATGGTGGAGAGTCAAAAACTTCAAATTCCTGGGTGTGCACATTTCCGAAGATCTTTCCTGGACCCAGCAAGCTGATGCAATTATAAATAAAGCATATAAATGCCTCTACATCCTGAGAATATTACGGAGATTCGTTATGTCAGAGAGGATTCTCTTGAACATCTACAGGTGTACAGTAGAGAGCATATTGACTGGTTGCATCATGGCCTGATTAGGCAACTTGATCACCCAGGAGTGAAAAAGACTGCAAAAAGTTGTGACCACTGCCCAGTCCATCACCGACTCTGACCTCCCCACCATCAAAAGGATTTATCGGAGGCGCTACCTCAAAATTAGTATACAAACTTAAAGCACACGGTATTGGGGGTTCAGTATTGATGTGGATAGAGAACTGGCTGGCTAACGGAATCAAAGAGTAGGAGTAAACGGGTCTTTTTCAGAATGGCAGGCAGTGACTAGTGGGGTACCACAAGGCTCAGTGCTGGGACCCCAGCTATTTACAATATATATTAATGGTTTGGACGAGGGAACTGAATGCAACATCTCCAAGTTTGCGGATGACACGAAGCTGGGGGGCAGTGTTAGCTGAGGATGCTAGGAGGCTGCAAGGTGACGGATATGCTGGGTGAGTGGGCAAATGCATGGCAGATGCAGTATAATGTGGATAAATGTGAGGTTATCCACTTTGGTGGCAAAAACAGGAATGTAGACTATTATCTAAATGGTGGCCGATTAGGAAAAGGGGAGATGCAATGAGACCTGGGTGTCATGGTACACCAGTCATTGAAAGTAGGCATGCAGGTGCAGCAGGCAGTGAAGAAAGCGAATGGTATGTTAGCATTCATAGCAAAAGGATTTGAGTATAGGAGCAAGGAGGTTCTACTGCAGTTGTACAGGGTCTTGGTGAGACCACACCTAGCGTATTGCGTACAGTTTTGGTCTCCAAATCTGAGGAAAGACATTCGTGCCATAGAGGGAGTACAGAGAAGGTTCACCAGACTGATTCCTGGGATGTCAGGACTTTCATACGAAGAAAGGCTGGATAGACTCGGCTTGTACTCGCTAGAATTTAGAAGATTGAGGGGGGGTCTTATAGAAATTTACAAAATTCTTAAGGGGTTGGACAGGCTAGATGCAGGAAGATTGTTCCCGATGTTGGGGAAGTCCAGGACAAGGGGTCACAGTTTAAGAATAAAGGGGAAATCCTTTAGGACCGAGATGAGAAAAACATTTTTCACGCAGAGAGTGGTGAATCTCTGGAACTCTCTGCCACAGAAGGTAGTTGAGGCCAGTTCATTGACTATATAAAGAGGGAGTTAGATGTGGCCCTTGTGGCTAAAGGGATCAGGGGGTATGGAGAGAAGGCAGGTACAGGATACTGAGTTGGATGATCAGCCATGATCATATTGAATGGCGGTGCAGGCTCGAAGGGCCGAATGGCCTACTCCTGCACCTATTTTCGATGTTTCTAAGTAAAAAGGCAGCCAGCATCATCAGAGACCCACACCATCCTGGTCACACACTAATTTCACCCTGCCATCAGGAAGAAGGTACAGGAGCCTGAAAACTGTAACGTCCAGGGTCAGGAACAGCTTCTTCCTCACAGCCAACTTAAATACACACTGAACTTGAATAGACTATCATTATAATTATTATTATTGCACTACTATTCACAGCGGTCACAGTGGCGCAGCGGTAGAGTTGCTGCCTTACAGCGAATTCAGCGCCGGAGACCCGGGTTCGATCCCGACTACGGGTTCTGTCTGTACGGAGTTTGTACGTTCTCCCCGTGACCTGCGTGGGTTTTATCCGAGATCTTCGGTTTCCTCCCACACTCCACAGACGTTCAAGTTTGTAGGTCAATTGGCTTGGTAAATGTAAAACTTGTCCGTAGTTGGTGCAGGGTGGTGTTAATGTGTGGGGATCGCTGGTCGGCGTGGACCCGAGGGACCGAAAGGTCTGTTTCCTCGCTGTATCTCTAAACTAAACTATTGTTTGTTTTTTGAGTGTGTGTGTGTGTGTGTGTGTGTGTGTGTGTGTGTGTGTGTGTGTGTGTGTGTGTGAGTGTGTGCGCGTGTGAGTTTGTGGGTATGTGTGTCTATACACACTGAACTTTTTTCTTCTTTCGTTTATTATATTACAGTGTATTGTGTTTACATATTCTGTTGTGCTGCAGCAAGTAAAGATTTTATTGTTCTATCTGGGACACATGACAATAAAACACTCTGAACTCTCTTGAACCCAGTTCTCTGGCGCTTCAAGCGCTGTAAGGCACAAACTCTACCGCTGCGCCACTGAGCCACATTTTTAAATGTTGCTATAGTACCAATTAAATGTTGTTATAGTACTGTACCTTTAAATGTTGTTATAGTTTCAGGAACTACATGGATAGAAAGCCATCTTCAAAAAGCTGCATTCCTTCAACATTTCTCCCCTTAGAAACATACATGTGATATGTCTCTCACAAGAATCAATTCTTTGACAGTAAACATTTGCTTTATTGAAATCTGCCAAGATGATGCTTCCAGAGCGTCCACTTTCATATTGATATGAAGCTACACGGGGAAATCAGCCGTACAGAGTTCTGGGCACGAATCATAGAGCACAGAACAGCAGAGCACAGGAACATGCCCTTCGACCTACAATGTCTGTGCCGAACGTGATGCCAATTTAAACTATTCACATCTCTGCACATGGTCCACATCTCTCCATTCCTCTCCTGACACATAAAAGTTGCCATCGCATCAGCTTCCACCACCTACCCTGACAGCATTTCCAGACACCCAAACCCTGCTGTGATTGATCATGATAAAATGCTTTCTACAGCGCATCTGTAGAAGTTGGTGAGACTTGTTGGGGACATGCCAAACTTCCTGAGCCTTCCAAGGAAGTAGAGGCGTTGCTGTGCTTTCTTGATCATTGCTTCGATGTGGCTGGTCCAGGACAAATTGCAAGTGATATTTATTCGTTGGGATTTTCTACACCTCCATTAAAGTACTCTAGACCTCCAACACTCCATAGGAAACACTCCAAGTTTGTCCAATCTCAAATGCTGTCTATTAATGGCAACATCTTGGTGAACCTCTTCTGGATCCTCTCCAAAGGCTCAACATTCTTCGTTTAATGTGGCTATCAGAACTGCACACAATACACTAAATGTGGTCCAAAGTTTTATAGAGTTGCAACAGGACCTCCTGACTTGTATGTTCAACAACCAATGGCACATGTCTTCTTTGTTACCTTATGGAGTGTTGCCACGTTCAGGGAGCCATAGACTTGCACCCCAAAATCCCTGTTGTTGCTCCTCAGGGTCATTTATTGTATACTTCCCTTTTACATTTGTCCCGCCAAAGTGCAACACCATACCCTTGTCTGCATTAAACACCATTACCATTTCTCCACCCACATTTCTAACTGATCAATATCCTGCTTGTCTTTTAACAATATGATCCACAACTCCTCCGATATTTAGTATTTATGCAAACTTACTCATAACCCCCCCCCCCCCCCCCACCGACATTTTCGACCAAATCACTTAGATGTATATCGCAACTAAGATGTCCCAGCACAAACCAATTTTGAATCTAATCTACAAAGTCTCTGAGAATCTTCTGCATCAGTCTACCATGAGGGACATTGTCAAATATTTTATCAACATCTACTGCCCTAACCTGAATTATCATCTAAACCTCGTCAAAAATTTCAGTTGCATTTGTAAGACATGATCTGCCCCACACAAAGCCAGTCTGACTTTTCCTTGAACTTTATTTCGCCTTCCATCACAGTGAGGAATGTGTAGGAGTCACTGTGGTGGATGTTCAAGTTAAATATGTTTTTGAATCTGTTGCTTTTAATTGTATGACTGACCTGGCCAGTGAAATTCCTCGTATGTTGCAAAACATACTTGGCGAATAAAATCTGATTCTGATTCTAATAAGTCCCAAAAAGCCTTTGACAAGGTCCCACCCAAAAGATTAGTGTGCAAAATTAGAGCACATGGTATTGGGGGTAGGGTATCGACATGGATAGAAAACTGGTTGGCAGACAGGAAGCAAAGAGTAGGAATTAACGGGTCCTTTTCAGAATGGCAGGCAGTGACTAGTGGGGTGCCGCAAGGCTCGGTGCTGGGACCCCAGTTATTTACAATATATATTAATGTTTTAGACGGGGGAATTACATGTGACATCTCCAAGTTTGCGGATGACACAAAGCTGGGTGGCAGTGTGGGCTGCGATGAGAATGCTATGACGCTGCAGGGTGACTTGGATAGGTTGGGCGAGTGTCAATAGACAATAGGTGCAGGAGTAGGCCATTCGGCCCTTCGAGCCAGCACCGCCATTCAATATGATCATGGCTGAGTGGACAGATGCATGGCAGATGCAGAATAATGTAGATAAATAAAAGGTTATCCACTTTGGTGGCAAGAACAGGAAGGGAGATTATTATCTGAATGGTATTAGATTAGGAAAAGCGGAGGTGCAACGAGACCTGGGTGTGCTTGTACATCAGTTACTGAAAGTAAGCATGCAGGTTCAGCAGGCAGTGAAGAAAGCAAATGGCATGTTGGCCTTTATTGCAAGAGGATTTGAGTTCAGAAGCAAGGAAGTCCCACTGCAGTTGTACAAGGCCCTGGTGAGACTGCACCTGGAGTATTGTGTGCACTTTTGTTCTCCTAATTTGAAGGACATTATTGCTATTGAGGGAGTGCAGCGTAGGTTCACCAGGTAAATTCCCGGGATGGCGGGACTGACGTATGCTGAAAGAATGGGTCGACTGGGCTTGTATTCACTGGAATATAGGATGAGAGGGAATCTTATAGAAACATATAAAATTCTTAGAGGATTGGACAGGGTAGATACAGGAGCAGGGGCCACAGTTTAAGAATAAGGGGTAGGCCATTTAGGACTGAGATGAGGAAAATAATTTTCAGCCAGAGTGCTGTGAATCTGTGGAATTCTCTGCCACGGAAGACAGTGGAGGCCAATTCACTAGATATACGTAGCTCTTAGGGCTAAAGGAATCAAGTGATGGGGAAAAAGCAGGAACGGGGTACTGATTTTACATAGAAACATAGAAAATAGGTGCAGGAGTAGGCAATTCGGCCCTTCGAGCCAGCACCACCATTCAATATGATCACGACTGATCATTCAAAATCAATACCCCGTTCCGGCTTTTTCCCCATAATCCCTTGATTCCCTTAGCCCTAAGAGCTAAATCTAACTCTCTCTTGAACACATCCAGTGAATTGGCTTCCACAGCCTTCTGTGGCAGAGAATTCCACAGATTCACAACTCTCTGGGTGGAAAGGTTTTTCCTCATCTCAGTCCTAAATGGCCTACCCCTTATTCTTAAACTGTGACCCCTGCTTCTGGACTTCCCCAACATCGGGAACATTTTTCCTGCATCTACCCTGTCCAATCCTCTAAGAATTGTATGTTTCTATAAGATCCACTCTCATCCTTCTAAATTCCAGCGAATACAAGCAAACTTAGAAATGTTACATTTAATTCCCTCGTCTAAATCATTAATATATATTGCAAACAACTGGGGTCCCAGCACTGAACTTTGCGGCACCCCACTAGTCACTGCCTGCCATTCTGAAAAGGACCCTTTAATTCCTACTCTTTGCTTCCTGTCTGCCAACCAGTTCCCTAGCCATGTCAATACCCTACCATGTACTCTAATTTCCCCCATAAAGTCCAGATACACCACATCCACTGGCTCTCCCTTATCCTTCTACTTGTTACATCCTCAAAATGTTCCAAAAGATTAGTCAAGCATGATTTCCCCATCATAAATCCATGCTGACTTTGACCGATCGCGTCACTGCTTTCCAATTGCGCTGCTGTAACATCTTTAATAATCCACTCCAGCATCTTCCTCACCACTGATGTAAGGCTAATTGGTCTATAATTCCCTGTTTTATCTCTCCCTCCTTTCTTAAAAAGTGTAGTTACATTGGCTACCTTCCAGTCTACAGGAACTTACCCAGAGTTGAGAGAACATTGAAAAATGATCACCAATGCTTCCACAATTTTTAGGGCCACCTCCTTGAGTACTCTGGAATGCAGACCAGCAGGCCCTGGGTATTTATCTGCCTTCGGTCCCAACAGTTACCCAACACCATTTTCTGTCTAATGTGGATTTCCTTCAGTTCCTCCCTTCCACTAGATCCTCGGTCCGCTAGTATTTCCGGGAGATTGTTTGTGTCTTCCTTCGTGAAGACAGAACCAAAGTACTCGTTTAACTGTTCTGCCATTTCGTTGTTTTACAATATAAAGTCACCTGTCTCTGACTAAACGCGACCTACATTTGTCTTCACTAAACATTTCCTTTTTACATACCTAAAGAAACTTTGACAGTCAGTTTTTATATTCTTCGCAAGCTTTCTTTCATGCTTTTTTCCCCTCTTAATTAACCCCTTTGCCCTCCTCTGTTGAGTTCTAAAATTCTCCCAGTCCTCTGGTTTGCTGTTTCTTCAAGCCAATTTATATGCCTCTTCATTGGCTTTAACACTATCCTTGACTTCCCTCGTCAGCCACGGTTGAGCCACCTTCCATAGACAATAGGTGCAGGAGTAGGCCATTCGGCCCTTCGAGCCAGCCATTCAATGTGATTATGGCTGATCTTCCACAATCAGTATCCCATTCCTGCCTTCTCCCCATACCCCTTGATTCCACTAGCCCTAAGAGCTCTAACTCTCTCTTGAATTCATCCAGTGAATCGGCCTCCAATGCCTTCTGAAGCAGAGAATTCCCAGTTTTATTTTTTCGCCAGGCAGGGATGAACAATTTCTGGAGTTCATCCATGCGGTCTTTAAATCTTCGGCACTGCATCTCCACTGCCAACCCTTTAAGTATAATTTGCCAGTCTATCTGAGCCAATTCCCGTCTCATACCTTCATTAGATGATCAGCTATTGAATGGCCGAATGGCCT
Source organism: Amblyraja radiata (assembly GCF_010909765.2). NCBI lineage: Eukaryota > Metazoa > Chordata > Chondrichthyes > Rajiformes > Rajidae > Amblyraja > Amblyraja radiata. The sequence continues at coordinate 45,862,942 of NC_045972.1, read as the reverse complement.
ACTCCTGCACCTATTTTTCTATGTTTTCTATGTTCTAGGTTTTCTATGTCACGCTTTTCTACACATGTACATTACCAATCCCTAAGAATCTTTTCCAATTATTTTCCTACCACTGATGTCTATGTTTAAAGAGGGCACAAAGATCAATGTCAAGGTTCCAGCAAACTTCTCTCTTGCCTCTCTCTATAATCTAGGATAAATTCCATCAGGTCCTGAGAACTTAACTACCTTAATGTTCTTCAAAAGATCCAACACCTCCTCCTTCTCCATAACATCCACTGGTTCTAGATTATCAGCAATGCCCTCTATGATCTCACCATCTTCAGTCTGAAGAAGAGTCTCGATCCGAAACGTCACCCATTCCTTCTCTCCAGAGATGCTGCCTGTCCCACTGAGTTACTCCAGCATTTTGTGTCTACTCATCATCTTCAATGTACTCATCCTTATCCTTGAGATAAATTTAGTGATTTTTTATTTCTCCCTTTGTCAGGCAAGTACAACCTCCATGAGGTAAAGAGATAGCAAATTGTACAACGCTCCAGAATCTTTATAAAAAGTTCTCATATGATTCAAAGTTTATAAAAGTCGCAAACTGTGGGAGACTTCAGGATTACTCAGACAGGATATATACATGAGTAGTGTGACCTTGATTTACATTAGATATTCTCAAAGGTAGCATGGATAGTTTATAATAAAGCAATGGGTTACCCAAGTCTTAAATGAAAGAAAATAATTGAAAAACAAAGCATTGTTTCAGAACATAGTGGCCCTTCAGACCACACGTTTGGGACAAACTTGATCCCAAGACTATCACTGCATATACAGTGCATTCAGAAAGTATTTAGACCCCTTCACTTTTTCCACATTTTGTTACGTTACAACCTTATTCTAAAATTGATCCAATTCTTTTTTTTTTTATCATCAATCTACACAATACCTCATAATATAAAAGCGAAAACAGGTGTTTAGAAATTTTTGCAAAGTAATTAAAAATAAATAACTGAAATATCACATTTACATAAGTATTCAGGCCCTTTGCTATGACACTCAAACTGAGCTTCGGTGCATCCTGTTTCCATTGATTATCCTCGAGATGTTTCTTCAACTTGATTGGGGTCCACGAGTGGTAAATAAAATTCATTGTACATGATTTGGAAAGGGACCATGTCTATATAAGGCCCAGCAGTTGACAGTGCATGTCAGAGCAAAAACCAAGCCATGAAGACGAAGGAATTGTCCGTAGACCTCCGAGACAAGATTGTGTCGAGACACAGATCTGGGGCAGGGTATAAAACAATTTCTGCAGCATGGCAGGTTCCGAAGAGCACAGTGGCCTCCGTCATTCTTAAACGGAAGAACTTTGGAACCACCAGGACTCTTCATAGAGCTGGCCGCCCGGCCAAACTGAGCAATCGTGGGAGAAGGGCCTTGGTCAGGGAGGTGACCAAGGGGGCGCTGTCCTGTGCACGGCTGCCCAGCCAGCAGCTGTCTGTCTTTTCATCTTTTTATTTTAGTTAGTTAAGTGTTTTGTTTGGAGGTCTAGACTTTTTTATGTGGGGGGTGGGGGAAGGAGGAAACTACCTTTCAGGGTCCCTACCCGGTCGGAGAGGCAGCTTTTCTACGGGCTGCAGCTTCGATCCGTCCTCGCGGCCTACCAGCGGGCATGGAGCGGAATTTCCTGTCGGGGACCGCCCAGAACCTCGGCTTCAGCGGCGGCACAGCGCTGGAGCGCTATCGCGGAGCGGGCGATGCCTTGCCCGGGTCGCCGCGCTGGAGCTCCGGTGAGCTGAAGATCGCTGAGGGAAACATCGCGGAGCTGCGGGTCTATGGAGCGACCAGCTGCGGGCGGCGGTGCTGACTTTACACCGGGAGCCTGGGATCTCTAGATGAGATCGCCAGTAGTGGAGCTCCAACCGGCGCGGCCTTGTTGGCTTCGGAAATCGCGGCCTCCAGTACGGAAGCTGCCGTTCCAGGGTTCCCAAGCCGCTGAGAGGACTCTCCCGACGCCGGAGCAACATCACCTGGCGAGAACGGCCTGGAACATCGGGCCCCCGTAGAGGCAACTGTGGAAGCCTCAATAGGCCCGACTATGGGTGAACTGGGGTTGGGGACTGGACTTTGTGCCTTCCCTCATAATGGGAACCATTGTGGGGGGATGTTCTTTATGTTTAAAACTCTTATTAATGTTATGTCTGTATTCCTTCTTTATGTGCTGCAAAATGGCAAGAAGCATTTCACTTCACTACACCTAGGTGTATGTGAATGTGACCAATAAAATACCTTTGATACCTTTGAAGAACCCGATGGTCACTCTGACAGAGCTCCAGAGTTCCTCTGTGGAGATGGGAGAACCTTCTAGAAGGACAACTATATCTGCAGCTCTCCACTAATCAGGCCTTTATGGTAGAGTGGCCAGACGGAAGCCACTCCTCAGTAAAAGGCACATGACAACCCACTTGGAGTTTGCCAAAAGGCACCTAAAGGACTCTCAGACCATGAGAAACAAGATTTTGTGGTGTGATGAAACCAAGATTGAACTCTTCGGCCTGAATGCCAAGCGTCACTTCTGGAGGAAACCAGGCACCGCTCATCACCTGGCCAATACCATACCTACGGTAAAGCATGGTGGTGGCAGCATCATGTTGTGGGGATGTTTTTCAGTGGCAGGAACTGGGAGACTAGTCAGGATTGAGGGAAAGATGAACGGAGCAAAGTACAGAGAGATCCTTGATAAAAACCTGCTCCAGAGTGTTCAGGATCTCAGATTGGGGCAGATGTTCACCTTCCAACAGGACAACGACCCTAAGCACACAGCCAAGACAAGGCAGGAGTGGCTTTGTGACAAGTCTGTGAATGTCCTTCAATGGCCTAGCCAGCCTGGACTTGAAACCGATCGAATATCTCTGAAGGGACTTGAAAATAGCTGCGCATCGATGCTCCCCATCCAACCTGACAGAGCTTGAGAGGATCTTCAGAGAAGAATGGGAGAAATTACCCAAATACAGGTGTGCCAAACTTGTAGCGTCATATCCAAGGTGCCTCAACAAAGTACTGAGTAAAGGGTAAAGGGTCTGAATACTTATGTAAGTATGATATTTCAGTTATTTATTTTGAATTACGTTGCAAAAATTACTAAACACCTGTTTTCGCTTTTGAATTATGGGGTATTGTGTATAGATTGATGATTACAAAAAATGAATGTAAACCATTTTAGAATAAGGCTGTAACATAACAAAAAGTGGAAAAAGTGAAGGGGTCTGAATACTTTCTGAATGCACTGTAACTCATATCCCTCTATTCCCTACATATCCATGCCTGTTCAAGTGTTTTAAATGCTTCAACCACCACCCAGTGCCAGCACGTTAAAGGTATTCACCACCCTCTGCCCCACATATCTCCTCTAAGCATTGCCCCTCTCACCTTAAATCTATGCCCTCCAGTATTTGATGTTTCCATCTTAGTAAAAAGATTCTGACTGTCTATCGGATCCATGCCTCAAATCTTTTGTAAAACTAATAAAACAGTAAGTTCAACCCTGGGTATGACACATCAGGAAAGTGCTAAAGACCTCAGGAAGGATGCAGCTGGAGGAATCCAAATGCAAGAGCCATAACCTTGAGAGGCTGTAAAAACAACAAGTGCTCTCACCAAGTAGAGAAAGCCAAGACTGTTGCAGCATTCCTCGTGAAATTAATAAGATTGACATGATAATTATATAATTGTTAAAATTCATCACAAAATATTCCAATACTTTTGTTGTCAAAAGAAATAAATTTAATCCTTCAAAAATTATTCAAGTAGATACACATACACTGAAAAAGCATAGTGATTACATGAAAATGATCCCAGCTTAGGATCTAAATGACTGCAGCTCTCAAACCTCAACAGTTAATAGAATATTTCAATGAGTTTGCTTTCTCAAATTACACACCCAATATTTTCATGCTTATTTGGTTCCAATCCCTTGTTTAATCCCTTGATTGAAGTATTGTCCCTGAGGCATATTGATCCAATACCAACATACCAAATAGGGACTACATTGGCCTAATTCAAGAGAGCCTACCATTCCTTCATTTACTAATGGATTAAAATTCCAGATTCCCTAATACCATGCATATCATGTGTAGGAAGGAACTGCTGATGGTTTACATCGAAGATAAACTCAAAATGCTGGAGTAACTCAGTGGAACAGGCAGCATCTCTGGAGAGAAGGAATAGGTGACGTTTCAGGTCGAGACCCTTCTTCAGTCTGAACCTTCTTGACCCGAACCGTCACCCATTCCTTCTCTCCAGAGATGCTGCCTGTTCCGCTGAGTTACTCCATTATTTTGTGTCTATCTACCATACATATGGACTATTATAGGTCAAATATGCTGCAGCCAGTCACCACCTTCCTTTGGCAAAGCTTTTCATGCAGTTTTTCTAGAATAACTCACATTTGATGAACACATAAGTGCAGGACAGGGGAGAATTAGTCAAAATAATTCACTGGCACTAACTACCTCCAGTTTAAATTCCATTTGGAATATTTTGGAGGACCAAGAAACCAAGAACCAAGAACTAGAAACATCAGCACATTGCAAAATGATTGGCTTTGTCTACAATGTGCCATCCATTGCAATCAACGAGCAGACTGAAGATTTTGAACATTTGAATTAGTTACAAGTCTCTCAACAATTCATTTTGTTTGTACAGCTTGAGCAAATGCCTTTACTGAAATGTACGGCAATTCTCCTGAACATTGCGCCATTTCTTACAAAAATATGTTACATACACACATTGGAAAAGGAATCAGTAAAGTAGGTAGGATATTGTGGGTGATATTATTGTGATAATCTGCTGACATGTTCCTGGTCAGCTCATGGGTGGCACAGTGGCAGAGTTGCTGCCTAACAATGGCAGAGTCCCAGCTTCGATTCTGAGTACGGGTGCTGTCTGTACAAAGTTTGTACGTTCTCACTGTGACCGCGTGGGTTTTCCTCTGGGTGCTCCAGTTTCCTCCCACACTCCAAACACGTACAGTTAATTGGTCTCGGTAAAAAAAAGTCAATTGTCCCTAGTGTGTAAAATAGTGCTAGTGTACAGGGTGATCACTGGCCAGTGTGGACTTGGTAGGCCGAAGGGCCTGTTTCCACGCTGTAAATTACATGACCAAGCAACACATCCTCAAAATACACTGTCATTTAAATAAAACTAAACTACTTAGCTACTCATGCAGCACCTGTGGGAATAAAAAAAACAAACCTATGGTTTCAGCTCCATCATATTTCAGATGGAAATCATCGACCAGAAGTTTTAAATGTAAATTTACAGCATCTGCTGTATTTTTTCCCTCAGCATATTATGATTGACGTTGATTTTATTGCACGGGAGTGCAAAACTACCAACTTATTGCTAGGTAAGGGAGTGAATTAATCATAGTCTAAAGAAGGATCCAACCCCAAATGTCGCCTGTCCATTTTCTTCCACAGATGCTGCCTGACCGAGTTCCTCCAGCACTTTGTTTTGCTCAAGATTCCAGCATCTGCAGTTCGTTATGTCTCCAAATAATTTGGAAATTCGGGTTTAGTTTAGTTTAGTTTAGAGATAAAGCATGGAAACAGGCCATTCGGCCCACCAAGTACATGCCAACCATCGATCACCCCTTCACACAAGTTTTATGTTATCAATGGTGCTTTATGGTTCAATGGTGCTTTGTCGCCGTGAGTGCATTGCACAGTGAAATTATTTTTGCATAGATCACACATGCACGAGTCGCTGTATTTTGGCGTCGTTTACAAAAGGGCTAAAGTCCACGCGCTCTATGTTTACTGGGGTGACTCCCGACATGGTCCCACTTGCTCATACACTTGGGATAATTTACAGAGGGTCAATTAACCTAAAAAACCAACATGTATTTGGGATGAATCCAGAATAAACTCAGGGAAAACATGCAAACATGTATAGTCTTTCTGCTGACTGGTTAGCACACAACAAAAAAGCTTGCACCATACCTCAGTACACGTGACAATAAACTAAAATACACTTAAGCCAATGATTCCGCTTGGTGAGGAAAAAATCCTTTCATTTACACGTGCATTATCCTCCACACGAGTGACAACTTACAGCAGCCAATTAACCAACACGTCTTTGGAGTGTGGGAGGAAAACCGGAGCACCTGGCGAAAACCCACACGGTCCACACGGTCCACACAGGCAGCCGGTGGTGGGGATCGAACCCGGGACTCCGGCGCTGCGAGGCGGAGGTGGTGGCTGTACCCGCTGCGCCACCGTGCAGCCGGCCTTTTCTTTCCCGGGTGGGAGAGGGAGGGGGAGGGGTGACATTTTGAAAGGCCAACGGACGACGCCGGGCGGCACGTGGGGCTTCGCGCCTCGAGCCCCGCGCGCTCACGAGGACCCCCCCTCCCTCCCTCTGATTGGCCGGCGGTGCGCGCTCCCGCTCGCGCCCCCTCCCTCCCTCCACTGGCCGCCGCCCGCCGCCTTCAGTCTCCTCCACCCAGCGATAGGGGCAGGAGGGAGGGAGAGTGGGACAGACGCGCTCGGGTTAAAAAAAAAAAAAAGTCTCCGTCCAACCACTAGGGGCGGGCTTTCTATTTTTTCCCGCTTCTTCCATTTAAAATCAATCCTCCCCTCCTTTTATTCGACTCACTTCTTTTCCCCCTCCCCTCCTCACACACACACACCAAAACAATATATATATGTATATGCATATAATAAAACAAGCATTTAGACTCACCTTTGACAGCCCGAGGCTTGGATTGTTTGCGCCTGGACATGTCCAGTCCCTCGCTCGCCGGGAAGAAGCCGCTGCCTGGCCGCCACTGACCGGTGCTCCAACCATCAATCTCTCCAGTCCCTCTGTGTGTGTGTGGTGTCTCTCTCTCTCTCACACACACACACTCTCCCTCCTCCTGCCCGATGCAATGCGGCAACTTCAACCTCTCCGAGTGGACTGCGTGTGACGTCTCTCCCCCTCGTACTTTTTTTTTCCCCTGTTGTTGGCGGCGATGCTTTTTTGTTTTGAAAAAAAACTCGGTTAGTTTTTTTTTTCTTCTGCTTCTACTTCTTCTTCTTCAGCCGAGTGGGTGTTGGTGTTGATCTCCTCCGCCTTCTCTTCTCTGCAACACACACACACCCCCCCACCCACCCACCCACAACTTCTTTGCAACTGGTGGATCCTGCACGAAGACAAGTGATTATTTACAGCAGGAGGTGATCGGAAAGGGGGGGGGGGGGTTGGAAACAAAAAGGACGGAGAGAGGTTTGCAATGCCTCCCCCTTTGCACAAGACTTATTGCTCGACCAACAACAAGAAAAAAAGATTTGCTCCCCCTCACAAAACAATAACAAGCAAGAGACTTTTCTTCACCCCCCCCCCCCCCTCTCCTTTTGTTGCACGGAATTCAATGCAACGGGGAGGACTTGAGAGCGAAGATCTCCTCAGGAAACAACGACAACAACGAAAAGAAGTGGTAGGGGGAATTTTTTTTCTCCAAGAAAAAATAATAATAATAATAATAATATCAGGCGTCTGTCTGTCTTTGTGAAGTGCCGACGGGCACCAAAGTCTGAGAGAAACTTGGCGGCGGGATCACCTGCTTGAAGGCTGGCTCTGGTTCTCCTCAGCCGTCCCAAGAAGAAGAAGAAGAAGCAGCAGCAGCAGCAGGAAAGGAGGAGGATGATGAGTAGAAGGAGGAGGAGGAGGTGGTGGAGGAGGATGAAGAGGAGGAAGGCGGCTGCCTGGTTTAGCGGGGGTGCCGCCGGTGTTGAGAGAGGCGGCGGCGGCGGTGGCAGCAGCAGAAGAGGCGCCTCGGTGCCATGTCCGCCGTCCGGCACGGGCAGCACAGCCGGCTCTTTGTGGCGGGAGCCGGGCGAGCTGGGCTGCTGCTTCTCCTCCCCTCGCAACTGCGTGGAGCACACGCAGTGCAGACACATAATAAGCTGGGAAATTCAAGTAAGGCCCAAACCCATCAGGACCTCTCCACGGGGGAGCTTCCCCGCAGGGAGACGCGCCACACGTAATCACGGAGGAAATCGCTGTCCAAGTGCAGAGCACGCATGGTGAATAATGAAAAAAAATAATATATAAATCCTAGAGTGTTGTGCGATCATGTCCAAAGCCTGGAGCCGTGGACAAGCCTGGATCGGACTGCCAACACAATGCTGCCTTGCTCTCATTGTGTGCCTGCCTCCCTCCTCTCACTTTATCCTTCCACACACACAAAAGCCAACACAAAAAAAGTGCTGTTTGTGTGCCTCTTCCTCACTTCTCCTTCCAGCTACACACACACACACACAAAAACGCAACACAAAAAAAGTGCTGCAAACAGCTTTCTCTGCCCCCAAAAAAACTGCAAGCGTCTTCTGCAATCAGCAATCCTAATGCAAAACGTGTTTCGCTTAAAATACGTGCAATGCAAAAGAGGGAAACAACTACATCAAAACTACTTGCAGAGCTCCTGAAAGAAAGTAATTTGGATTTTTTTTCCTTTGCAACACCGAGACCTAACGCTTAGGAAAAGGATGGTCGTCCTTTATTTAAATAATAATGCAACTTAAACAAGTCGCCTTGCAATTGCAACAACTCCGCGTTTATTGTAGGGGAGGGGGGGGGGGGGGGGGGGGGGGCGGTCATTCCACATTGCTGCGCCTTCATATTTTAAGTAAACGCGCAAAATAAGACAAAAAACAGAGGAGTCCGGGACAAAAAGAAAGCAATGATATATTGATAGTGAGAAGGGTAATGGCAGAGCAAGGCGCCAGACTCATGTCCATTTAAGCAAGTCGCTCCAGCTGAACCACAAACTGCTGTAATGTTGCCATTACTGTACATCTCCTTTGATTCGCAGAAGCAATCTCGCACTCACAGTTTTTAATAACCTAATTCCTACCGAACAATGGAAATTCTTTAGCTTCCAGCACGTAACTCCCTGCAGGGCACAGTGAATTTCAAAAATATCCGTAATGATAGAGTGGAATTAAAAGGGTATTAGTGTTAGTAATTCGTTTACATCTAATTATAAACTGATGGAATTATGCCTATGTGGCTAACAAATATAATCGGTTTGAATTTATTTATGTGAATGTGTGTGTTGAGACGCGGTTAGACCACCTCTGTGATTTTAAATACGATTTTCAAATGGGGTGGGGGGAGTATGGATGAGCAAGGGACAGGTTGGAAGTCAGGCAGATTTTTAGGAATTGTAATAAATTAGCTATATTAATAACACTTGTTTCCTGTGGTTAGTTTATGTGTTTAAACATTACCAGTGAGCATGACTTAGGTTTGACATCAAAAATGCGGTTTAAAAAAAATGTGTTTAATTTAGCAATTTTGCAAACCAGATTGTTTCGCGTTGGATATTGCAGAGAGCTGTGAAGTAGTATTTGTTCTTGCATTCAGTGTAATATCGAGCTGAATTTTCGCCCCTTTGCCAGTTACACTGTGCCTTTTGTCTGCCCGTGAAACTTGCGCCATCTCCCGGACTTGTCTCAAATCCCCGCAATTATTTCGAAGCCGGTAAAGAAACCATCGGCGTTTTCGTTCCACTCACTCTACAATTGTTTGACCAAATGCCGCTGAACATGGGGAGGGGGGGGGGGGGGGGGGGCTTTAAAAAGTATATAATGTTTTGCATTTGTTCCAATAAGTTTAACAATAGTTATTCCCACGCCATATTTTAACAGCCTCGATTAATCTAATTTGCAATGTTATTGCCTTTATTACAAAACCTCGCAGTACAATTATCAAAAGTTAAATACCGAATACTCGAAAAAATAAATGAATCGCAGCACTAAACACGCAAAGACGGAACGATCCCCCGCATTAAGTTTGAATTTTCCAGTTCGTTTTGACTCTTTTGTTCATGAAATGATTTCCAGCGGTGTTGGATTGATTTCAGCTACCACTTGCAGTTTAAAGACAGCTTTGAGGAAACCATTTCAATACACTGACGTTTTATATTGAACATTAAACTCAAATGGTTAAGGTTCGTGCAACCGACTTAAAGAATGAAATGATCTCTGGTACACTCGCTTTATTTTCAAATGCAAACACCGCATCAACACACTTAAAACATTTCGACAAACTATGCAACAACATGTAAATATATACAGAATATGAAGTATGACAATTCCTCAATGGTTTTTGAGTAGAAATAAACATGTTCGGCCCTCACAACCGGGCAATTGTTACTCTTGCTAGCTACTTGTTCATCATTTTTTCTAATATACTGAACGTGATTTGGGGTAAATAATAGATGACAGATCTTGCCTGAAAGAAATGTGATTTTCACCGTTTATTTACATCCACGTTCAGAAACCTGCTACTGGAACTGAATCTGTAACTCTCGTGAAATTATTATGACAGCTTTACTGCGATTCCAAGTTCAAAGAGTATTAAAAGTTTATCGGCGAAAATGCAAAACATTTATTTAATGTCGGAAAGAAGACATTCATCGGTCCTTTAAAAACCCAAAGACGGCGGAGTTTCAATAATATCAGGTATCGCGCTTATCGCGCTTTTTGCTTATTTCGATGAATAATTGACCTTTCTAGTTGCTATCCAATTGACTCTTTATATTGGAAATTGATTAAACAATGGATCCCATCATCTCATTTACTGTAAACATCAACATGTTTTCAAATGCTGATGTTATAAGGCTTTAATTTTGACGATTGTTTCTTGTGATACAGCAGTAAAACGCTGTATTCCTACTTGCAGTAACAGCTCCGATGAAAGGTCGATGACCCGAACCTTTCGCACAGCTTGCCCCTTGACAATGCTGTTCGACCTGCTGAGTATTTCCAGCATTTCCTTGCCGATAATCCTGAAATGCTTGGTAACAAATACTCCATGTCGAACATCAACAGCAAAATAAAGTCGCGCTAAGTCGGCAACATTGCAAGTTCGGTTCCTTTACAAATATGCACCACCAGAAAATAGGATTGACATTTAATTCAATGTAATAAATACCCTGCATTTTTCAATGTAATATAAATATAATCCTTTCCGGCGGTGAGGCGCCTTTTAAGAAACATTAGAATAGCGATTTTTACTGGAACAAAATATCATTTGAAATTGTCGAAAATGTTACCAAACTTCATGAAATTCCAATAATTTGGTTATATTTTCGTAAAATAATCTATCAAAATATGATCGTTTTTTTTTTTAATGTGCAACCGGCATTAAAGCGGATGCGTTTCTGTTCATAAATGGACGAAATAGTTAATTAAGACTGCGTCTGAAATGGTAACTGTAAATTTCGAATTCGGCTAGTGTGTAACCACTAGAGAAACGGGGCAAGAAAGTATTGGACGAGAATTAATTTACTGGGCAATCAGAAGGTTTTGCACAAAATACGTCAAAAATATACTGTTCCTTTTCATCTACTTTTCTGACTTCAAAGCAAATGTAACCGTGACCGGTTATAAATATTAAGCAAAGCTTCAAAATGCTGGAGGAACTTAATGGGTCAGGCAGCATCTGTGGAGGGAATGGGCAGGCGACGTTTCGGATCGGGACCCTTTTTAAATCCCCACTCAAGATTCTACCATCTGCAGTTCGGGGTGTCTCTTGGCTACGAGTATTAAGCCGATTCTTCCACCATAACAACATTTCGATTATTTGTACCCAAAAAGATGATTTAAAAACTTGTGCTGGTGAATGCGTTTTCATTAATAAATTTATATGATACATAATTTCTGTTTTTGTGTGAACAATAAGGCAAAAATTGATACAAAGCTGATCAAAGCTGTTCCCACTGCATCTTCCTTTGAAATCACCAACCCTTTTGCCTTATTGCTTCCCATTGTCCAAGATCCCAAACACTGATTTGATCTAATGGTCAACATACTTTTTTCAAGCTTGTATACTGCATCTGCTATTCCAAAATGGGCTTTGGGGAAACCAAACAAGGTTTGCAAAAGGAACCCAACCCGAAACATCACCTATCCATGTTCTCCAGGGATGCTGCCTGCCCTGCTGATTTGCTCCAGCACTTTGTGTCCTTGTAAACCAGCTTGGATCTACAGACAGGACGATTTCTCTGTTCAAAGATTTGGCATGACTAGTCACCTTTCCTGTTCATTTTGAATCTCAAACCCCTTCTGACAATGGGTGGTGAATCTGTGGAATTCATTGCCACAGGTCAGCAATAGATATTTTTAAGACAGAGATTATAGACAATAGGTGCAGGAGTAGGCCATTTGGCCCATCGAGCCAGCACCGCAATTCAATGTGATCATCCCCAATCAGTACCCCGTTCCTGCCTTCTCCTCATATCCCCTGACTCCGCTATTTTTAAAAGCCCTATCTAGCTCTCTCTTGAAAGCATCCAGAGAACCTGCTTCCACCGCCCTCTGAGGCAGAGAATTCCACAGACTCACCACTCACTGTGAGAAAAAGTGTTTCCTCGTCTCCGTTCTAAATGGCTTACTCCTTATTCTTAAACTGTGGCCCCTGGTTCTGGACTCCCCCAACATCGGGAACATGTTTCCTGCCTCTAGCGTGTCCAAGCCCTTAACAATCTTATATGTTTCAATGAGATTCCCTCTCGTCCTTCTAAACTCCAGAGTGTACAAGCCCAGCTGCTCCATTCTCTCAGCTAATGACAGTCCCGCCATCCCGGGAATTAACATTGTAAACCTACGCCGCACTCCCTCAATAGCACGAATGTCCAGTGTATAGATATATGGTAAGGAAATAACGTTTAGTGTAAAGTAAAGCCAGCAAAGTCCGATCAAAGATAGTCCAAGGGTCAACAATGAGGTAGATAGTAGTTCAGGACTGCTCTCTGGTTGTGGGAGGATGACTGGAGAGCAGTCCTGAACTACTCGCTACCTCATTGGTCTTCTTCTTCTTCGAGTCCACACACAAGATTAGAAGTTGCTCATCCAGAGCTGATCACACGTCTCGGCATCTGCACACAATGGTGTCTGTCTTGTTGCTTCTTGTGCGTGGTGATTGAAAGATTGGTGGAAACAGGGCCGCGACGTGAACGCTCTTTCCTTGACCCCCCACCTCATTGTTGACCCTCAGGCTATCTTTGATCAGACTTTACTAGCTTTACCTTGCACTAATTCTCTGCCACAGAAGGTAGTTGAGGCCAGTGAGGGCAGTTAGATGTGGCCCTTGTGGCTAAAGGGATCAGGGGGTATGAAGAGAAGGGATACTGAGTTGGATGATCAGCCATGATCAGATTGAATGGCGGTGCAGGCTCGAAGGGCCGAAGGGCCTACTCCTGCACTTATTTTCTATGTTTCTAAACGTTATTCCCTTACCATGTATTGACCTGTAACATTAACGTAGTTTCCTTCTCCATAGATACTGATGGTTTTGATTTCATTGTGTAATTAAACATTTTAATTTCTCAGTCCCTTTGACTCTAATAATAAGTATTGCACTCTTATTCTTCTAGCCAAATAATTGGTCGTATACTGTATGTGTGTAATTTCCAATGTGCATTTTACAATATTAAGATTCATTGCCAACTTTATCTCATTAGGATATAAACATTGCAGGCATATGAGGGACAAGATTTGCTCATAGTTGGTAGAGAAACAGTAACTTAACAGCTGCACCAAAAACACTCCTATTTTCTGGACACTTTTCCTCAGCACAACAAATTACATCTGTGTAGCTAACATTTTCATTTACAGGACATCCATTATTAGCATGCCTGAACAGTGACATTCATCAGGGCAATTCACCTCAAGTTTCTATTTCTCTGACTGTCCCTCGAGAACAAGGACGACCTACTTTCACTCAGGTTTTATGGCATCTCAAGTGGCCAACGAGGTCAAGGTGAGAACCACAGACCCTTGCATATAATGGCAGGAGGTGCCTGGGAGAGCAGATGGATGAGTGGTCTGTGAGGTACTAACATACTTCTGCTAGTATAGCCGTTTGTGTGCCACTGATGCAAGAACTCAGTACTATTCTTCATGTCTCCTCCACTGTAAACTGTTATGGACAACAATTGGAAAATAAGACTCATTTTGGTGTATATATATATATATATGGTATAGGAAGAGGTGGTCCACCATGTTCTGTCACTGAGGTGGGATTAGGGTTGGGAACATCCAATCAAGAACCAGTGGTTGTAGAAAATAAGTTGTTCCTGAACCTGGTGGTGTGGGACCTCAGCGCCTGTACTTCCTGCCCAATGATAGCAATGAGAGGAGAGCATGGCCCGGATGGTGAGGATGATAGATGCTGCCTTCTGAGGCAGTGCCTCATGTAGATGCTTGCGATGCACCAGGCTAGGTCCACCCCTATCTGCAATTCCCCATACCATGCAACCAGTCAGCATAAAGTTGAAGCTGTCCTTGAACATTCCAGCTAGTTTTGTTTACTATGGAGATACAGAGCAGAAACAGGCCCTTCGGCCCACCAAGTCCACGCCGACCAGTGATCACCCGTATATTAACACACCAACCTTCACACTAGAGACAATGTATAATTTTTACCGAAGCCAATTAATCTACACACCAGTACATCTTTGGAGTGTGGGAGGAAACTGGAGCGCCTGGAGAAAACCCACGCGGGTCACAGCCAGCACCTGTAGTCAGGATCGAACCCGGGTCCCCGGCGCTGTAAGGCAGCAACTCTACCGCTGCTCCACCATGCCGTGCACTGTGCAGTTGGTCCGTGCAGGTCTTTTGCATTTTGGACAGGCACAGCGTCTGGGCTCGAAGCTTTGTGTGGATTCACCCTCGAGAAGTAAGCTGTTGTTGGCCCTGAGAGATGAAAGAGTCCTCAGGGGCTGTGGGGGCTCGTATAGGTGTGACATTTTACCACGTTACAAAGCATACATAAAAGGCATTGAGCTCAATTAGAAATGATGGATGATTGACAGGTGGGACAGTTTTACCTTGTGAGTCAGAAGTTGACCATATTGGTGAGTCAATAATCGCAGAAAGACTTGACCAGACAGTAGACCACAATGTGATGTTTACCAAGTGATGCCACAGTGAGTCTGAATTGTCATGAGGCTGGGTTATGCAGCCGAGATAGCTTGGTAGATCACCTTTGCTTAGGTTTTTTAGAGTAAAGCTGTTCGCCAATATTTTTGAAGGAGGCGATGATGGCTTGGAGCTTGGCCTCCAAGTATGTACGTTGCACGTTAATAATAATAATAAATTTTATTCATGGGCGCCTTTCAAGAGTCTCAAGGACACCTTACAAAAATTGAGCAGGTAGAGGAAAAACATGTAAGGGGAATGAAATAAATAGTAGAGACATGACTAGTACAACGACGTTGCAACTGACTTCGTATGCCCTTGCCTCTGGAATGGAAATAACCCATTCATTCTACAGATTAGCTTCACACCAGCAGTTAGCACAACCAACAGTGCAAAAGGAAGAACATCAGTGCATAATGTAGTATTATCTGCAGAGAAAGTGCAGATAAAAAGAATGAAAAGGCTGCAACGAGGTAGGTTGGGAAATCGGGACAATAGACAATAGGGGCAGGAGTAGGCCATTTGACCCTTTGAACCAGCACCGCCATTCAATGTGATCATGGCTGATCATCCAACTCAGTATCCCTTCTCTTCATATCCCCTGATCCCTTTAGCCACAAGGGCCACATCTAACTCCCTCTTAAATATAGCCAATGAACTGGCCTCAACTACCTTCTGTGGCAGAGAATTAGTGCAATGTAAAGCTAGTAAAGTCTGATCAAAGATAGTCCCGAATCAGTGCCCCGTTCCTGCCTTCTCCCCATATCCCCTGACTCCGCTATTTTTAAGAGCCCTATCTAACTCTTTCTTGAAAGCATCCAGAGAACCTGCCTCCACCGCCCTCTGAGGCAGAGAATTCCACAGACTCACCTCTCTCCGTTCTAAATGGCTTAGTCCTTATTCTTAAAATGACATCTCATCTTATGAGAGAACCGTTTAGTAGTTTGATAAAAAGTGGGCATGAAGCTGTTCCTAAATCTGGTTGTGTGTGCTTTCAAGTTTTTGACACTTCTGCCCAGTGGGAGAGAAGAGGTAATGATCGGGGTGAAAATCGTTGTTGATTACATTGGCTGCTTTCCGGAGGTAGATAAGAGTGAAGGTCAGTCAATGGCGATAGAGGAAGGCTGTTTTGTACGATGGGCTGTGCTAAATCCACAACTCTCTGCAATTTCTTGCCGTCTAAGGCAGAGCTGTTGTCAAACCAAGCTGTGATTCATCCCAATAGTATGTTTTCCATGGCGCACCTGTAGAAGTCGGTAAGAGTCATTGGAAACATGCTGAACCTCTTTGGTAATCTGAGGAAGTGGAGATGTTGGGTGGTAGCTTTGACCAGGCCAAATTGATGGTGATATTTACATCTAGGTACCTGAAGCTCCCAACCATCTCCACTTCAGCACCTTGACAGGGGCATGTACACCTCTTCCTGAAGTCGAATGGCCTAATTCTGCTCCTAATGAACTTATGAAGTCAATAACCAGCTCCATTGTCTTGATGACATTAAGGGAGAGGTTGATATCTTGACACCATGTTATTAAGCTCTCTTTCTCCTTCATATACTCTGTCTCATCATTGTCCAACAACATTCAATCTATTGGTTAGGATCATGGCTTGCACACCACCATGCAGAAGGCATGGACCAGAGACATTTCTGAACGCAGCCAAATTTGAGAACGGTCCGTTATAGTCCTCCTTGCATGATGGTTTAGGCTACACTTAGGATATTGTGTGCAGTTCCAGTCAATGTACCAAAAGTAACATTCGAGCAAGTACTGAAGACGAGACAGATACTGGAAGTACATGGATTTCAAATGCTAAATAATAATTTAAATCCCCCAGGAAAACCAAACATTAAAATGCGTTGCAAATTTATCAGTGGGAAATAGAACTGGAAAATATTGCTATTGTTACAGCAGCAAATAAACAATTATTTACCACTGGCAGGAGCATTGTTTTTTCAAAACAAACATCATTTGTCGTTATCATTCTAAGTGTAATCTATTCTTCATGAGTCACTCTTGTTTAATTTTTGTGAATAAACCTGAATAATTCAGACTATAAATCTATTTTACAGTCTTTTTAAGGGAGCAAGGAGAGAAATAAAGTTTATTGCACACTAATGATCTAAGACCCTGCCACTCCTTAGGACAACCACATTCGGGGACAGTTTCTTCCCAGCCGTTATCAGGCAACTGAATCATCCTACCACATCCAGAGAGCAGTGCTGAACTACTATCTACCTCTTTGATGATCCTCGGACTATCCTTGATCGGACCTTGCTGGCTTTACCTTGCACTAAACGTTATTCCCTTATCATGTATAAACACACTGTAATTGGATCGATTGTAATCATGTATTGTCTGAACCACACAGAGAGTGGTGAGTGTGGAATTCTCTGCCTCAGAGGGCGGTGGAGGCAGGTTCTCTGGATGCTTTCAAGAGAGCTAGATAGGGCTCTTAAAAATAGCGGAGTCAGGGGATATGGGGAGAAGGCAGGAACGGGGTACTGATTGGGGATGATCAGCCATGATCACATTGAATGGCGGTGCTGGCTCGATGGGCCGAATGGCCTACTCCGGCAACTATTGTCTATTGTCTTTCTGCTGACTGTTAGCACACAACAAAAGCTCTTCATTGCACTTCGGTACACATGACAATAAACTAAACTAAACTGTGACTTTCTCCAATTTCACCAGAACCTTTAACATTCCGACTGTCCTTGAAAGAGTTAAAGTCGGCGCAACCAGTCTATGTGTAACTGTTTTGTATGTATGTAGGTGTTTTGTCATTCGCAAAAACCTCAGTTACCTGACAACAAAATGGCCCGGATCATGCTCACCACTGTCTAGGTCTTCCTCAAGGGCCAGCTCATCTCTGACTTCGACATCTCAATGTGTGCGCGCTGAGGTCAACAGGCCAGAGACCTTCTGCCCACCACGAGGCTCACCATGGAGTCCGGCAGCAGAGTGCTGACATGCTGTGCTGATAGGTTGCACACATTTCACATTCAGTGCTAGTACTGATGGCACGACCCTGCAAAACTGACCTTGAGTTTGAAAAAAGATGAAGTGAAACGAACAACTATTTAATGTTTGTGACCAGTCTTGACATTACTTACACTTTACATTATTTAAATTAAAACAAGCCTATTTGACATCAAGCATTTAGGACCATGACTATCTATGGTACAAAGGCCTCAGTGCAGTATGGATAAAACATCACTTAAAGAACAGGTTACAGAAAGCAATAATTTTTTTATTTTTTTTGGTAGACAAAAAAGTGCTGGAGAAACTCAGCGGGTGCAGCAGTATCTATGGAGCGAAGGAAATAGGCAACGTTTCGGGCCGAAACCCTTCTTCGGATTTTTTGTTGTTGAAAGATACAGCATGGAAATAGGCCATTTGGCCCACGCTGACCATTAAACATCCTTTCACACTCGTTCTATGCTATCCCACTTTCTCATTCACTCCCAACACACTAGGGGCAATTTACAGAGGACAATTAATGACAAACCTGCACGTCTTTGGGGTGTGGGAGGGAATCGACTATAGGAGCAAAGAGGTCCTTCTGCAGTTGTACACAGCCCAAGTGAGACCACACCTGGAGTATTGTGTGCTGTTTTGGTCCCCTAATTTGAGAAAGGACATTCTTGCTATTGAGGGAGTGCATCATAGGTTTACAAGGTTAATTCCTGGGATGGCGGGACTGTCATATGCTGAGAGAATGGAGCAGCTGGGCTTGTACACTCTGGAGTTTAGACGAATGAGAGGGGATCTCATTGAAACATATAAGATTGTTAAGGGTTTGGACATGCTAGAGGCAGGAAACATGTTCCCGATGTTGGGGGAGTCCAGAAACAGGGGCCACAATTTAAGAATAAGGAGTAAGTCATTTAGAACGAAGATGATGAAACACTTTGGTAAGTCTGTGTAATTCTCTGCCTCAGGTGGAGGCAGGTTCTCTGGATGCTTTCAAGAGAGAGCTAGATAGGGCTCTTAAAAATAGCGGAGTCAGGGGATATGGGGAGAAGGCAGGAACGGAGTACTGATTGGGGATGATTAGCCATGATCACATTGAATGGCAGTGCTGGCTCGAAGGGCCAAATGGCCTACTCCTGCACCTATTGTCTATTGAAATCCACAGGGAGAATGTACAAGCACCTCAGACAACATCCAAGGTCAGGATCAAACGTGGGTCTTTAGCGCTGTGAGACAGCAGCTCCACCAACAGCTCCACTGTGCTGTCCCGATTTGATGTAAATGGTATTCCCCAAAAGTCAGTGTTACAATCATTGCTTCTTTTAATAACTATTAATAATTCAGACTTGGGAATACAGGGTATAATTTCCAAATTTATAGGCAACACAGAATTTTGAAGGTGTCATGGTGATACAGTTTGGAAACAGGTCCTTCGACCCAACTTGCCTACACCGGCCAACATGTCCCAGCTACACTAGTCTCACCGGCCCACATTTGGTCTATATCCCTCCAAACCTGCCCTATCTATGCACCTGTTCAAGTTTTTTTTTTTTTAATTGTCCCAGCCTCAACTACCTCCTCTAGCAGCTTGTTCCATACACCCACCACCCTTTGTGTGAAAAAGTTACTGCTCAGATTCCTATTAAATCTTTTCCCCTTCACCTTAAACCTATGTCCTCTGATCCTCAATGCACCTACTCTGGGCAAGTGACTCTGCGCATGTACCCAATCTATTCCTTCCATGAACTTATACACCTCTATAAGATCACCCCTCATCCTCCTGCGCTCCAAGGAATAGAGTCCCAGCCTATCCAACCTTTCCCTGTGCCTCACATCAGCTAGTCCTGGCAACATTCTTGGAAATCTTCTCTGTACCCTTTCCACCTTGACATCTTTCCTATAACACGGTGCCCAGAACTGAACACAATACTCTAAATGCAGCCTCACCAAGGTCTTACTGTATACAATTGCAACATGACCTCCCAACTTCTATACTCAATACTCTGGCTGTGTACGTCCTACCCATGTTAGACTTCTGAAAATGCAGCACCTCACATTTCTCTGCATTACATTCCTTTGCAACCATTCCTCAGCCCACGCGGCCAATCAATCAAGATTCTGCTGCAATTTTTCACGACCATCTGTGAAGTATGGGAAATGTGACAAGCAAATGGAATGACTGATGGCCGACTGCGAATTTAACACTGGAAATGCACTGTTATATTTTAAGAATGAAGTAGTAATATGGAGAGTATTAGCTTAGTTTGGAGATAGAGTGCGGGAACAGGCTCTTCGGCCCACCGATCCTCGCACACTAACACTATCCTACACACACACTAGAGACAATTTACATTTATACCAAACCAATTAACCTACAAAACTGTACGTCTTTCGAGTGTGGGAGGAAAGCGAAGAACACGGAGAAAACCCACGCGGTCACGGGGAGAACGTACAAACTCCGTAGAGACAAGCGCCTGTAGTCGGGATCGAACCCGGGTCTCCAGTGCTGTAAGGCAGTGGTTCTATCGCTGCGCCACTGTGCCGCCCCATTCTGAGACTAGGAGGGGGATCTTGGATACTGGTGCAAGTTCATCGAAAGTGGCAATGACAGTTTAAATGGTTCAATCGTACTTTTACATCACATGCACTGTACTGTGAAATTATTTTTGCACACACCAAAATCAAGACCGCCTGATGGATGTCTTGCAACGAAGGTTACCACGTGGCAGAGATCATGAACTTCCATGAAACATTGGTTTCGGCACAGATATAATGCACTTCACAATAAGATTTAAAAGCTATGGAAATGATCTGGATGAGATTTACCAAAATAATTCCAGGGATGAGGGGCTTCAGTAAAAGCGAAAGGCAGGAGACGCTAGGATTGTTTTTGCAAGGGAATGTTGTTTGGAATTCTGAGCGAGGTATTTAAATCATGAATGGTAGAAACAGTGGATAGCGAGATGTTTCCATTCTGTGGAGCGATTAGGTGCGAGGGACAGAGTATTAAACCAATTTGCATTCGAACCAAGTGACCCAAGGCAGGTTTTTATTTTAAGACACTGAATGTTTAGGAGAATGCAGATTCGATTCCTGCTAGCTGAATAATGATCTAAGAGAATACTTGCCGAACCATGCAGGCCAGGGACGTGGAACTAACTTGATTGCTCTCACAATGGGGCCCAGATGAAGTCAGCTTTCTAGACTCCTGTTGTGCTCTTAGCCATCCTGGAGTTGTGTTGCAGAGAGCTTCATGATCCACAACCTTAAGAGGCAAGTCGTCCTACAAAGCAAAGTCATGTGTGGCTTGAATGTATAATGGAGACTGCTCTCATAAAATGTCAGGACTAGATTAAAATAGGCAGGAGCAGAGTTCAGTAAGTGGACTGGATCTGATCAAGCTCATTGAATCCAGTTACAGTGCCACCATTAAGCCTTAGCTGGATCCAGTTTGATGGGTTCCAAGGTGGAAGGATTCATATAGATATCCAAATATGCTACGTCCGAGGTGGCACCAGATGCTTAACTATTCACCTCGTAACTACATTCTGCTTCTTTCTCTAAAGCAAAGTTGGGGGCTGTGAAATGATTAAGACACAAACATAGAAAATAGGTGCAGGAGTAGGCCATTCGCCCCTTCGAGCCTGCACCGCCATTCAATATGATCATGGCTGATCATCCAACTCGGTATCCTGTACCTGCCTTCTCTCCATACCCCCTGATCCCTTTAGCCACAAGGGCCACATCTAACTCCCTCTTAAATATAGCCAAGGAACTGGCCTCAACTACATTCTGTGGCAGAGAATTCCAGAGATTCACCACTCTGTGTGAAAAATGTTTTCTCGGTCCTAAAAGATTTCCCCCTTATCCTTAAAATAATCCTAAGATTATTTGTTGTGCATTTTCCAATTATCCTACCCAATAAAGACCATTTTTGAAGAGATCCTTGGCACTGAGGCACAAATAGAACTACGTCATCACCCACTTCATTTTACATTGTGTTGCAATGAAACTTACCAGGTATATTTTTAACCATTCAATGCAAAAATTATGAAAAATCAATTATTTGTGACCAATCATTCAAATTACTACCGAAGTTAAACAGGAATTCTCCCCTATTTGGTAAAAGCTATTACACAACCATATTTCCTTATTAAGGCTTCAATAAGATTTAACATTCATCAAATGTACAGATGGAAAAGATGGCAACAAGTAATTCAAATGTCCTTAAGATTTTTAATTTCTTTACTTCAGGACCATTACAAAATATTTTGCTGGTTAGTATGCAACTATCTGATAAAATACTAACATTCCACTCTTTACCGGGTAAGTATTGCCCCACGCAACAAAAAAAACATTGTAACCACCCAAACCTGCAGTATATATTATGGAATGTGGTTATTTTCCTATACAGGGCAAAGTATTCAGTAAGAACAACAATTTTTAGCTTTTCTCTTAAAAACAAAGGGGAAGAATATTACTCATCTCACTGAAGCGAATTACCCCAAAAGCATTGGATTCATTCTCCTCTGGATTGAGAAACCGGTAAAAAACAGACACCAGTAAAGAACAAGGCATGACAGGCGGATAGGTAATCCTTTGAAAGAAAATGTTTTAAAAATGTGGAAAAAATGAAAAAAAGATCTACAATTCTCAGCAAAGAACATGGAACAGCGAGAATACATTTGAGTTTTAACCTCAAAATAGGCAACTCAAGAGAGAGCATTAAAAACAAAAAGTTTGCAACTTCCGAACGGAGAGGGAAAAATTAAAAGAACCAACAAAATATTGTTTGTTGATAAAGTGGTTAAGTGCAAACACAAGAAAACGTGAACCAGAGTTGGATTACCTAACACTTTCCTCACTACTTTAAATCAAACATAAAACGTGCTGCACCAAATAATTTGCGGGTTTAAACAAAAGTGGAATCTTTATTCCATTCAAATACCACCGTATTTTTTTTTCAGTTACAAAAGACACCCCTTAAAAAGTCTCACGATGTAACACTGAAAACTCTGGTTTCCAAAATGGTTCTCAAGTTTCCACCCTTCAGCAGTTCTTGAAAATAATTAGAAACTTCATTTAACAGGTGTATATCAATACATTAAATAAATTTAATTACTTTAATTGGAATATACGGAACATTTTGGTTCTCATTAAATCAATGCATCCCCCTATGCTCAGTACAAAAGCAGTCAAGTCAACAGTTGTACAAATCCGGCCAAGATTACGTTGTATGGTGATGTTTGCTCAATGTACCTTTAATAGATATACTCACATGGAAGAGTGTGTATTCCAAAAGTACTGGAGAGCATATTTCATGTCTCCAAATATATTTAAAAAAATCACCATACAGTATAACCTTGTAAAAGAGGTTCTTGAGGACAGAGGGAAGTTTTTTTCAACAAACATCTAACAAATGAAACAAACAACTATCGCAAGATACATTTATCAAAGGCGTTTTCCCCAATCTTTTCAAAACTATTCATGGCGACGTTGATAAGTTACAATAAAAATGGTCCTTGTACATGACATTGGGCATACATCTTTAAAATAAATTTGAACTTATAATGGGATCGTTTTAAAATGCTAAAATACTAGAGTTTACAATTCACAGTCTGTGACTATTCATCAAGGTGTCCCATGGTATTAGTACGGTATGATGTTGTAATCGTCTGGTGTTCATCAAATAATCTTGTGTTGAAGGTACAAACTATTCCAAAGCAGTATGCATTCTAATGCTTCAAAGTTGTCATTCTTTACTGTAACTGGAGTCGAGCACCTAATTTTAACGCATGTCCTGAAGGGAAATGAAAAGAGCGCACATTACTACATAAAATCATTGATTTTAAATAATCAATATAATCATTGATATAGATTACAAATTGTTGAGGCCCAAGCCTGCAAGGCAAATTCCTACAGCACCTTACAACTGCGAACACAGGAGCAATCACAGATAATATCTTCAAACTGAAATCTCGTTGTTATATGCAGACATTTTCTTTAAACTTGAATTCTGCAATTATGGTTTCGACTTGCCATCTCCTGGTTTTCTAATCACTACTTTAACCAGTTCTGTACACTCCTATATTCATCCCAAAGTACTAATTTAGTTTTAGAATTAGTGGGGTTCAAATTTCCAAATGTCACATTAATCCAATCACATCTGTTTGAATATTCACTGAAATTATTCTGCACCTGTATTTTTCCTATGCCCGCAGCATGACTTTAAAAAAAGTCATCCTGAGTATGTTCCTTTAACAATCCGGTTGTTACTCAATTTTTTATTTAAACTTAACCCCCTTCAAAAGTTTGAAATATGGCTCCTGATACCTGATACCTAAATATTTTTTTTTAAATTGTGTCTTACAAATAAGTCATCTGGTCTTGACCACAAAGCTGGAGCATAATTGTGGAGAGAACAGACGAAAACTGTGTACGGCTTTAGTGAGACTACATATGGAGTACTGGACATAGTGGTTAAAGAGGAATTAATCTGTAATCAGGGTTCGTGCACATGGAACAGCTATAAGTTCAATGATTTTTCAAGGACTTTCAAGGTCCCCAAAAAAACGATTTTCAAGGACCAAAATCCAGCAAACATTGATGGTTTATCGGAGACTTGTATATAAGTTGCTTGGTATTGGATGATTTGATTCTGTACCAAATAAAAGTAAGAAGGTTGGCTGGCCACCATCTCAGATTTGATTGAAAATCATGTTTTGCACACCTCTGGTACAAAGAACACAGCAAAAAAAATCAACTTTCAACTCAAAGTTATGAACCATTGATATAGCTCGAATTATAGCCAAATGCCTATTGGAATTTGGAGTTGAGACCTTGCTGTCTGTTGTGTTACTTGTGTGCTCTGATGTACATACACTGATTTTCAGGGAAATCTGAGGTGATCAGTCATTCCATTAATCCAGGTTGCACAGAACGACACTAAACTACATAATAATTGCACACAAAGTGGTTAACTTATCTATATTCGTACTTCAATAGAGCACTGATGGTCCATTTTCTCATCTCTTAGTTGTTCAACATGAAACCATGATAATAGGGAAACTTTGCTTTTCAACTAGTCCCTGCAAACCTGCACTGCCCCTGCCTGCTTCACTATTGTCTTCACTATTGTCCCTGTACCCAAAAAGACAAGGATTACTGGTCTTAATTACTACAAGCCTGTCGCACTGGCCTCTGTAGTCATCAGGCATAAGACAGAAAAAAACTGAAAAAAAGAGGAAGAGAGATGGGGGTAAAAGAGGGCAGCGCCCCCAGTTATGCAGAACATGTTTGATAACTGTACCTTGAAATGACACCGTTTTCTTGCCCGTTTACCCTTAAATTTATACTGTAATATTTATAAACGTACCTTAGAATAACACATTTTACTTGCTTGTCACAACTTACACAGAAAATTTGTGATAATCATACCTTAAAATGACACCAACTCCTTGCTTGTTTACATTTGTCATATTGAAAATATTTGATATTACACCTGCACCTACTTGTAGCATACCTGTTCCTTGCTTGTTTACGCTAACTAGAGAGAAGTATCCTTTACACAGGAAATTTTTGATTATTTTTTGATTATACCTTGAAATGTCACAATTTCCTTGCTTGTTTACCCTTAATTTACACTGTAATTGTTTTAATTATACCTTACAACAAGGGGCTCCAAGTTTTTCAGCATGAGAGCCACAATATACATTTGGCAATTTTTTTGCTGGCCATAGGTAAAAATAAAGACATGTCAGTTTTATAACTTTAATGAACTCAAAAAAGAACTTAAGTAAAACAAATGGAAGAAATTCAAAACAACATGTAGCCATCAATCAAGGTTAACCAACAAAATCATAACATTTTATGCAACCACATTAATGGGAAGGATGGAACTGCTTTTTTTATTTCAAAATTTCATTGAAACCCTCAACTTGGTAGCCTAGGGCAGGCTGACGTGTGAGTTCCCGCGCTACCCAGTGTTGCAGTGCTAATTTTTTAGGTGCCGGAGCTATCAAACAGGGGCGTCATTTCAGGTTTTGCTTGGGGGGGGGGGGGGGCAAGTCTTCCAAGAGGGTCAAACAAGATTATAGCCTAAACTACATCCCAGTGTATAACTAGTACAGTAAAACATATCATACTTAATTGAATAATATGACAAAATATTGCACAGTTTAATTATCATGAAAAATAATTATCAAGCTAGTAAAGGAAAAGACGGTGATCATGTATTTTTACAGAGGTGCTGGCCAACTGGCCCTGACTCTCCCGCAGCTTGCTCATTCACTCACACACACTCACATACCCACACACTCTGCCGATAAGATCTAATGTACACACCTACATCAGACAGCCAAATTTAATAATATCATGGGAACTCACACATATGCAGGATTTCCATAAATTGGGCGTTAGTAATCTTGGGAGGGTTTGTGTTGGAAATTCAAAGGTAATGGGGAATATGCAAGAAAGAGGCCAGAGTGAAGTCAGCCCTTGTCATATTTATTGGCAGGCAATCTTGAGTGTTGCTTTGGCATACTTTTACTTATGCTTTTATCTCAAAGTGTTTAATGAAGATTGCAAGGCAAGATTGCTACCGCTGTGTACTAATCGCCCTATAATCTGTCTTGGGTAATGATGATTGAGGACTGGATATTGGGAACATCACCAGGTATTTCTGCAACGGTCTTAAAATGCGGCACAGCAGTATTCTGACGCTCAGTGGAATGACAGAGGAGAATAGTTTAACATCTCATCTTATTGCCTGAACCCCCAGCATCACCAGGACGACATTGGAGCGTCAGCCTACAATTATAACCTCACGATTCTGGGCAAGGGACCTGGACCCAAAACCTTCTGATTCAGGCTAGCGTGCTGCAAAATGAGCTGCATAACTGACTGCAAAAGGGTCAGTAGAGTCATAAGAGTGATACAGCGTGGAAACAGTCCCTTCCGTCCAACTTGCCCACACCAACCGACGTGTCCCACCTGCCTGTATTTGGTCCATATCCCTCCAAATCTGTCCGATCCATGTACCTGTCTAACTGCTTCTTAAATGTTGGGATCGTCCCAGCCTCAACTACCTCCTCTGGCAGCTCGTTCCACACACCCACCCACCCTCTTTTGTGTGGAAAAAGTTACCCCTCAGATTCCTATTAAATCTTTTCCCCTTCACCTTGAATCTATGGCTTCTGGTCCACGATTCACCTACTCTGGGCAAGACTGTGCATATACCCGATCTATTCCTTTCATGTTTAAGAAGGAACTGCAGATGCTGAGAAATCGAAGATAGACAAAAGTGCTGGAGAAACTCAGCGGCAGCGGCAGCATCAATGGAGCTTTCATGATCTTATATATCCTCCTGTGTTCCAAGGAATAGAGTCCCAGCCTATTTAACCTCTGCCTATAACTCAGACCCTCTAGTCTGGGAAACATCCTCATGAATCTACTCTGTACCCTTTCCCGCGTGACAACATGATTCCTATAACACAGCCCCTAGAACTGAACACAATACTCTAAATGTGGCCTCACCAACGTCTTTTACAGCTGCAATATGACCTCCCAACAAGACGTCTTATTGAATTGTATTAAGAGCTGGATAATAAGGAGAAAGATATTTCAGACTGTTCCTGGGTAAAGTTGATTTTTATTTACCATGCAACCATGAAAGTCAACTTTGAAACATACAGATTAATAATCTGAGAAGTTAGGCTCGGAAACTAAGGTAACACGTTTAACTTATTTATGACTGATTTTTACCATTTTGCATTACGTTTTGAGGAAAAAGTACTAACCTGGAGCTGGCAGAAGAGCCCTAATTGGCCGGTCACCCAACAGAGGCGTTTTTTTCTGAGAAAGAGGCGCGTGACCCAAAAGGGGTGGCCTGACTGGCGTTGGAAGGAGGGGCTTGGGCTTGTTGGAAGTTTGTGAAGCACTGCCTACGTCATAATAACTCTCAGTTCCAGCAGCTTGTTGAAGAGATGCTGGAAAATAAAAGAAACTTTAAAGCACAAATATATGACAATATACGCTTACATTTTAACACACCAAATTCCTATTCCTCGCCAGTATGATCTTACTTTATTTCAAACCAGTATCTTTTTGCACTGAAATTAGCAGGGATTATTGGCAGGATTTGAAGACACAGGCCAGTAAATTTATTTACGCGATAAAACAGTAATTTTGAAGCAGTGCAGATACATTTTTCAGTCCTTTGTCTCAGACGAGAGTAGTCAGTTATTACTGAAATGCGAAACGTTGCTCATTTACCTTCATGGGGCCACTGATAAGCTTCAGGTCTCTCCTCTTGATAGGTTTGCCAATTACTATTCGCCTCTATCAAGACAAATGTATCAGATTATCAACATTGTTCAACTTTTCAGTAACTCGAAACTAGCACAATTTTACAAAAAAACTAATTAAACTCCTAGATTGAAGACACAAAAAGCTGGAATAACTCAGCGGGACAGACAGTATCTATGGAGAAAAAGAATGGTTGACGTTTCAGGTCGAGACCCTTCTTCAGACCGAGTCTGAAGGACAACCTCGACCCAAAACGTCACCCATTCCTTTTCTCCAGAGATGCTGCCTGTCCTGCCGAGTTATTCCAGCTTTGTGTCTGAAGAACAACCTCGACCTGAAACATCACCTATTCCTATTCTCCAGAGATGCTGCCAGCAGGTATTTTCAAACTGTAGTCTAAAACAACCTATAACTTAGGCCTTTGGTAGGGCGATTTGAAGACGATAAAACAGTTTTATTTGCGTTTATATTTCCCAGCTTGCCAGATTTAAACTTTATCAGTCGAGATAATTGCCATGATTGTGGATGCCCTTAAAAATATTGACTATTGTGCCAGACTGCATGTCAAAGTGCAGTTAACACAATATTTTCCAGGAGCTCTATAAGGGCATTCAGCCCATCAAGTCTACTCCACCATTCAATCATGGCTGATCTATCTTTCCCTCTCAACCCCGTTCGCCTGCTTTCTTCCCATAATCCCCGACACCTGTACTAATCAAGAATCTGTCAATCACTGCTTTAAGATATCCAATGACTCGACCGCCACAGAACTTCCGTGGCAGTGAATGCCACAGATTCACCACCCTCTGACAAATAAATTCCTAATTTCCTTTCTAAAGGCACCTACTTTTATTCCGAGTGTTTAAAGCCAATTGTGCGCTTGTTATGGTGCGGATGAATATAAGGGGACTGGGAACGATAAATATTCAATGACATGGATCATAAATAAAGAACAGGATTTTCAACCTCCATGAACTCCATGCAAAATGCAGAATGAGGCAAAAAGAGAAAGCGCAGAATTACCCGTCTGATACAATGTTCTTTGTGTCTCTTTGTCCAATATTCCAAAGTAGTCTTTGGATTATTTTCATTATTGGGACAAATACTTATATATAGTTTAAGATAATTCATCTTCAGCATCTAAACATTAATTCCAAATTAACTGATTTTTTAATTGCTTCTTCATCAATTCTGCACAAAAACAGATTAATAATGAACTATGCAGGAAGGAACTGCAGATGTTCGGTTAAACCAGACACAAAAAGCTGGAGTAACTCAGCGGGACAGGCAGCATGTCTGGAGAGAAGGAATAGGTGACATTTCCAGTCGAGGCCCTTCTTCAGACTGAGCCTAAAGACGGTCTCAACCCAAAACGTCACCCATTCCTTCTATGCAGAGATGCTGCCTGTCCCGCTGAGTTACTTCAGCATTTAATAATGAACTAACCTGTCTCAACTCCCTCTTTTCGCTTGGTCAAATATTCAATGACGACTTGCAGCTCCTCTGCATAAAGGTGCTTTCCATCACCAACCAGAAACATAAGATGTCGGACGGTGGTGGGCACAACATGGCTTTCGCTGTAAGCCTCACGGTGAAGATAATCGTCTGCCAAGTTAGCCGCCTTGTGTGCAATCTCCAGCCGCTCTTTCTCCAGATTCTCACCAAATATGCGTTGATGCTCACGGGAAATCAGGTCCAAGGCATCTTCTAAAGGCATGTTACGATGCTCTGTCGAACAGAGGAAACTTTATTATAGGTCAAAGATCTCAGTAAACCTGGAAAAGGAAACTTCAGTGTGGCAAGTGACACCAAGGAGGTTTGATAATGTACAAAAAGGGGTTCAGAATAAAACAAAAAACGTCCCAACAAGGTTTCTGTGACGATAGTCAGCCACACATGACAAAGAGTTTTAAATGTTCTTTTCATTGATCATCAGTGCATTTGTCAGAACGTTGCACAAATTATATCTGAATTTCAACTCACCTAGTAATACCACCTAATTGTACTAAGTGTCAGTTACGTCCCAGTGGCAGACCATAGTCCACATTTGTCCAAGAATTCCCTTCACCCTGAATACCAGAATGGTGCAGAACCATTCATCTTTGTACCCAGCTTGTCGAAGGCAACACTCAGACTTACAAGTATACCAAATCATGAATTTTCAGGTCATCAATTCACATACACTTTGGGAAGTTAGTGTTGAGAAGGATAAAGGGCAGAACTTCAACAATGGTATAAAATGGGAGATGGAGCTTGGAAGAGCTGTGTAGCTTTTGCGGAAGGAAAGTTTTAATTGCATATTTTAACAAATGATTTACACACAATCAGATACAACTGACACATTGACCCTGATCTGCTTACGTGGTCTCCGGTTCAAAATATTGGACAACTAACAAATATTTCAAGATTCTTACTTTCACTTTCCCGACAACGGCAACATTTGCCAGCATTGTAGAGTGAAATGGAACATAGAAACGGAAAATAGATGCAGGAGTAGGCTGTTCGGCCCTTCGAGCCAGCACCACCATTCAATTTGATCATGGCTGATCATCCAAAACCAGTACCCCGTTCCTGCTTTATCCCCATAGCCTTTGATTTACTTAGCTCTAAGAGCTATATCAAACTATCTGGCCTCCACTGCTGTCTGTGGCAGAGAATTCCACATTCACAACTCTCTGGGTGAAAAAGTTTTTCTCATCTCAGTCCTAAATGGCCTACCCCTTAAACTTAAAACGATAGATTGCTAAGCCCGTACATACATATTTACATGTTGGTGAACCGTTGCTCCTTACAAGTGCATTATTATAGTCTTTACAGGTCAGGGCAAGAATGTCCACTGTAAAATGAAGGCTTTTTCTGTATCACAATTACTTTCATGTCCTTGTTACAATAATTTAAAGTCAATGAGACAAATATTTAAAATGCATATACGCATGCCAAAAAATTAAATCCAGATACTGAAAACAAAACCGTATGAAAACAAATGATTGAAGTCAAATTGATCTTATAATCCATTTTATTAAAAACACAAAACGGAGTATTAAATGTCCTTAAATTAGACAGTAAGAAACAAAAGACAAACTTTGTTCCATGTTGTTCAGAGACGATTGAAATTTCCAGACAGATTTAATAATTGAACAAATCAATTTGCAGGGCTCGGGTGAAGATAAAATAAATTAGCACCCAGGTACCCAGGTACCCATTTCCCCATCACAAAATTAAAAAAAACATCCATCCATTAGTAATATCAATTCCAAATTAACTGATGTTGGTAATGAACTAATCTTAGGTAGACAAAAGTGCTGGAGAAACTGAGCGGGTGCAGCAGCATCTATGGAGTGAAGGAAATAGGCAACATTTCGGGCCGAAACCCTTATTCAGACTGATGTAGGGTGGGGGGGGCAGGGAGAAGAAAGGAGAAAGGAAGAGGAGGAGCCAGATGGGCTGAGGGAGAGCTGAGAAGGGGAGGAGACAGCAAGGGCTACTGTAGACATGGAAGGTGTCTACCTTCGATTTTCCAGCATCTGCAGTTCCTTCTTGAACATGAACTAATCTTAAACTGACATCAGTACCCCTTATCCTTGTCTGCTAAACAGTGTCTTTCTGCACCCCCCCAATTAACCTACTGACTTGCTATTCCTTGTGAAACGTGGTGTCCTGTAAAGTGGGTTTCAGTTATATCCATTGGCACAATAATTGTGAGGGAAAAGGAATCTCAGCTGCTTATGGATTTATAACATGTGTCAGATGGTGTTAATTTCCTGATGCCATGACCTAGCACAGGAAAAGCAAGCCCATTAATTTGGCTAAGAAACAGATATTAAGGAGCAGGCACACACAAGGTCATTTACACACCCCTCTTCCCAATTGCTCGAGGTTGTTTTAATGCTTTAATGTTCACACATGTAAATGGTTATGTATCTCAGCATTAACAGCAAGCAAAGCAGGGTGTACCTTTGCTTGTAGTCAAATAATTATTATTAATAGGCAGACCTAATATTTTCATTTGAGGAACATCATAACAGAACCTTTTAGGCATATAAACATTGGAGATTATTTCAAACAAGGGCAAGCACTCCATCTTACTGTATCAGTTTAGTTGAGAGATACAGCGCGGAAACAGGTCCTTCAGCCCAACAGGTCCGCTACGACCAGCAATCCCCGCACAATAACACTATCCTCCACACACTAGGGACAATTTACAATTTTTACCAAGCCAATTAACCGACAAATCTGTAAGTTTTTGGAGTGTGGGGGGAAACCGAGCACCTGGGGAAACCCCACGCAGGTCACGGGGAGAATATGAAGTGGCGGCGCTGCCTTGCAGCTGCGGCTCGCCTGCAGTCCGTTTGTCTTTTCTGTTTTTTATTTTCATTTGTCCTGTTTTTACAGTTTATTTCGGTTTGTTTGGCTGTGTATGTGTGGGGGGGTGGGTGTGGCATGTCTTTTGACTCTTCCTTCGGGGGATGCGACCTTTCCTGCCGTATCCCCGTCTCCGTGTCCGTCTGCGCTGAGGCCTATCGCGGAGCTGGCGGCCTCCAACTGCGACCGACCTCGAGGCTGTGGAGGCAGAGCCAGGACTTACCAACGCGAGCCTGGCCGACTTCGGGGCTGTGGTTGCGGTGCGACACAACTTCCGACCCGACTTTGGAGCCTCGGAGGCTCGGCCGTGGGCCAGTGGACGACATCATCGGGAGCTTGAGTCCTGTTTTCCGGAGCTCCCGCAACTACAGCTGCGTCCGCTGGACTGGAGGACGGCAGCTTCGGCAGCTTCGACCGCCCCGGGCCGCGGAGTTTGAACCGGTCCGTTTGCGGAGCTCGGATTCAGCCGCGGGACTTGCCTACCATCACCCGGTGGGGTCGCAACATCGGAGGCTTGGATTGCCTCGGCGCAGAGGGAGAGCAAGGAGGGAAGAGACAATGACTTTGGGACTTTAAACTGTGTTGAGTGTTTGTTATTTATTCTATGTTATGACTGCAGGCTAAACCATATTGTTTGTTTTGTTTTGTTTTTGTCTTTTGTTTTGTCTCTTTTCTTATTAATTGATTGTGTTGTGATGTGTTTACCTTGTTTACCAGAGGGACTAAAGATGGAAATTAGCTACTGGCTACAATCTTGCGTATTACATGTAAATATTTATTAATATGCACTGTCCCTATACAAATAAAACTACATAAACATAAACGTACAAACTCCATACAGACAGCACCTGTAGTCAGGATTAAACCCGGACCTCTGGCGCTGTAAGGCAGCAACCCTACCGCTGCACCACCGTGCTGCCCAAACTCACACGTGACAAACATTTCATTATAAATGTGAAATTGGAAATCTCACGAATTGTAAGTGCATCTTTATGGAAGCTGAAAAGTTACCTTTGTGGCCAGCATACAAAATAATGACTGTGCAAGATGAAAGAGACTGATGTTCTCCACCGACAACAACACAAAAGGGGGAACCTTCTTCACGAACATCTTTCAGAGCAGTATCCAGAGCCAACTCTAATTTAAGGTAGACCAAATCCACGAGAAGTCCAAGCTCTTGCACTCGACGTCCTATTAGTTTGGCATAATCCCTTAAAATTGCAACAGGGGAACATTTTCTGGTTAGTTAGTCAACCAAAGCAAGATTGAACATTTAACTTGCTGTAAGTTGCCACACAAGTTTTTTTCAAAAGTAATACTCAAAGGCTTAAACCTTAAATAATCGAATGCGTTTGCAGATGAAGTAGTAATTGGCAACTGGATCACTAGTCTGAAAAAGGGTCCCAACCTGAAACATCACTCAACCATGGACTGCTGCCCGACCCGCTGAGTTACTCCACACTTTGTGTCTTTGCACGTTCCTCGTTTCTACTGGTTTACCATCAATTTAATAAGGGTGACTGTTGACATTAATGTTCATTTACTTATACTTTCAGAAGCCAAGTTTGAAACGTGTTTGCTGAAGGTTCCGTTAAATTGCATTAAATAAACTATTTTGGTTCATTCCGGGCAATAAATTGAAGCAATTCTTTACATAATAGGAAAGAGTTACATAGGTAGTAATCAAATTTCAAACACAACGGTTAACAGATTGTTAGTAGAATGGATTAGGCTGGTTAATCAGTCGAAGTCTACAATCCTAAACTGCAAACAGGCCCTAAATATTAAATTAATTTGACCGATGCATCAATAACAAGCAGAACTTCAGCAACCTATGCTTTTTATCACAATAAGTAGAAAAGTACGCAAACATTCCTGAGATTTACCCTTGTTGCTTGCTTAGGGCTATGACAACACAATCAGCGTGCTTTTCTTTGTTGTAATCCTCCTCCAATTCTTTATAGAACTGCTGATAAAGTTCTTCTCGGCGACCATCTTCAGGCCTGCAGGCTTCTCCTAGGACCAAGAAAATACAATCCAATACTTTAAAATAAATCCAAATGATTC
Source organism: Amblyraja radiata (assembly GCF_010909765.2). NCBI lineage: Eukaryota > Metazoa > Chordata > Chondrichthyes > Rajiformes > Rajidae > Amblyraja > Amblyraja radiata. The sequence continues at coordinate 45,828,270 of NC_045972.1, read as the reverse complement.
ATTTTAATTCCAGCCTCAAGGATGCTTATTTATTTTGTGGAGGGAAAAATTAAACTTAATTTAGATTATTGCAACATGTCATGATTTGTCATATGTTATTTTTGAATATTTGCCACATTATTTGTACGATTTAAAATAATTTGACATGTAGATTTCACTTTCAATGCCTTGTAACTGTAACTTTAACTGGTGGCAGACTAATTTCCCTCTGGGATAAATAAAGTGGTATCATATCGTAGATCTTGCAAAATGCTTCTTCACGTATTTTAAACACGTCTAGGAGAAACTCAAAGGCAATGGTTAATTTCAAAGAAGTTTGTAATTCATCTATCCTTACATTTATGGCATGAATCTGAATGCCTTGCCTCCTTGATGTTGTTTGGACATAGTTTAATATAATGCATTGTCAATATAAATGTTTCATCTTCCAGTTACATAATTAGGCCACTGGATGGCTCTCTCTCGAAAAACAGCCGAAAAAGTTTAATGTTTGAGAGAATCAGAACCAGGCAGAAGGGTACAGTTTTTTACAGACATCCATCCATGAGTTGATTTTGTCTGCAAGTTGCAAAATACACAAAAATCACGATAGATTGATAAGAGGGTTGGGAGAACGGATGGGTTGAAGAGAGAGAGAGAGAGCGAGAAAACAAATTCTGCCGTTCATTGGAACAAACAATTTTATGTAAGAGTTTTGAACTTATTATCTGTAAATTGTGAACTTAATTTTAACTAATTGCATTCAACTTTTCCAAGTAATTTAAATTCCGAATCAACTCTTCTCACTCTACAAACCACTGATTTTATTTGCTTTGAATAGCCCAACACTGATCGACACGTGATATTATAGATATATCTGCAATAAGAGATAAACAGGTCTTTTTTATAGGAAACTAATTATAAGCCATGTGTCACAGCCAGTATTCAGCTCCTGCAATATGCGCTCAATCCCGACCTGCACTGCCTGCTGTATGAAGTTTGCACTCTCTGTTTCGATAGGGTTCCCTCCCACTCCCCAAAGACATGCCCATTGTTCAATCAATGGGCAATGAAACTGCCTGAATTGTGGGAGTATGATAGAATGGGGAGGGGGGGGGGGGGGGGTTGAATCCCATGGGAACTTCACATCTATCACTGAGCTGTTCCAGTACAGGTACAACATTGTCACCTATCCACCATGGAAAATTGCTCAACTACACATCACATTCACAAAAGCCAGGGCAAATCAATCCTACACAAAAAGTGATGGGAAGGCATCAGTGCAATCCAGCAATACATACAAAATCAGTGTTCATAATGCTCAGCTTAGTTTTTGTACAGCTTTAGATCTCACAGTAGCCCATGTTCAAAAACACCAGCTAGGTGAGAGTAAAGGGCCTGGAGCAAGGTGACGCCTGTATGGTCGTGATTAGTCACCCAAAGAGTCGTACCCTTTTCCTGGTCGCCGCTGGATTTTCAACATTTTGAACATTTTTGACGACCTGCTGCAACAATGACAGGTGCCGGCAAGTCATCGAAAAGAATCATGTAAGTGGGACAGGCACTTGAGTGTCCTTGACACCAGGGCTGCATTCGACCAAGTGTGACATGAAGGAGCCCTGTAAATCAGTGGACATCAAGTGGAAAACCCACCCGTGGTTGGAGTCGTACCTTGCACAAAAGTCGATTTGGCTTGGTTGTTGAAGATCAATGAGACCCTAACCGCAGAACATCACCATCAGAGTTCCTCAGGATTGAGTTCTTGGTTCAAACACCTGTAGCTGCTTCAATTACTTTTTTTCACCATAAGGTCAGAACTTAGAATGTTCAGTGCTGTTTGCACAGAGTTTAATTCCACTTCAACTCCCAACAATGAAGCAGTCCATACTTTCATGTAGCAAGACTTTGCCAACATATGTGACTGGGGTTGATCAACAGCTAGAAACACTTGTGCTGCAAATGTGCCAGTCAATTGATTGTACTATGGGAAAGTTTGACCACCTATCCTTGACATGCAGTGGCATTAGCATTAATCCCCCTGCCATCAACATCCTGAAGACCGCCCATGACCGAGAAACCAGACTAAACAAAAACAGCTACAATCACAGGTCAGAGGTTTGCGAATCTTTACTGCAAGTCCACCACCAATTTTCCAGCTCCCTAAATTCCAGGGCTTTTCTGGATTATCCGTGTTGCTCGGATTTTTGTCCGGATTAAGTGGTGGGGGGGGTCGTCAGACCACCCCCAGTTTCCAGAAAATCAGTGGACACTGGATTCAAGGTGCCGCCCCACTGACATTTCAGTCACTTCCCCAACCTTGTTTCCCAAGATGGAATAAGGTAGGGAGGGGATCAGTCAAAAGACTGATTAAATTGTACGGAAGAGGATAACTTCAACACCATCCGTAGTCTGCTCCATCATCAGCTGTTCCACTATAAACATTTATCCCCTTCACCACAAAGTGTCCACTGTGTGTACAATTTACAAATTGCACCGCAGTTACTCGCCCAAATGATTCTGTCTGCGGTAAGAATAGAAGCTTCAGGAATCTGGGAACACAAGCACCTGCAGGCTCCCTTTCAAGTTGCACCCCACCCTGAGTAGCAAACACATCACTTTCCTTCATTGTTACGGACTCTAAATCTACCCAAAAGCAATTTGGCAGTACCTCCACCAGAGAAACCGCAGAGGTCACACCTGCACCTTCTCATGGACCGTTGGGTTTTGCCAGCAACACCCAGATCCTGAAAGATGAATAAATGAATTTCATTTAATCCCTCAAACCCTGGACATAATCCAGTCACTAGTTTCCCTGTTGCCTCCACAACAGCCTCAAGTTCTCTGCATAAGCCAAGACTTAAGGATATCAATGAAGTGTAATAATGATGCTGAAAAATATTTAGGCCTGAAATTCATTTCCATGGAATTCATTACCATAGACGGCTGTGGAGGCAAAGTCGATGACCTGATGGGCCGAATGGCCTAATTCTGCTCCTACAACTTATGATAAATAGTAAAATAAAATTTACCAAATTGTTGAGATGTTAAGCACAGAACCCACAGAATTTGCTTACGTTGGACATCATGACTCATGGTCTTTGTCCCATGTAAATGGCATTGTCCCACACCTTATTTTAAAGTCGAATTCCTGGGAAGTAGTCCCAAACCTGGCTATTCAAACATCAGCACCCTCCTTCACAAGATAGCCTTCCCAAGGCAAAAGCAAATCACAACACCATACCAAATTATTAAAGGGGAATGGCATTGCCAGAATCCAGCATTGTATATTTTTATACTCAGCCCTCAGATCCAGGAGGTTTACATTAACAAAATCCAATTCCAAGAATGTTGTCCTTTGGAAAAACATTACCCTGAGCAGGTTAATTTTAGATGCCTAACTTGCATCAAAATGTTCTGACTGTAGTTTAAGCACAACTTAATTGCACGTGACCAAGTAGCAGAACACTCAGGATAAGGAGTGGCTATGTGGAGAAAGGACAGGGGGAAAAAAAGAGATGAGATCACTAGATCATGGGTCGAGCCTGGGAACGGATAGGAGAGAAGGTTAAATAAACCATTGATTCGGACCTCTTGTTTAAACTACAAGTTGAGCCTCTCCGCTATCCTATTTGCTCTTCCAATTATTCCATAACCACATTGCATTGAAAAACTACTTTATTAATTTTCTACTCAATATTTTGAGAATGCCACAACATGCAGGAGCATAATAGTTGATCATACCAGTCCAGGTGTAGTTGTAATCCTCTGCAGTGTAACCTTCAGGATAACCACTATAATATTCCACCACTTCATTTGTTCTAAAAGAGGACAAACAGATAAATATGAATGCTATAAAATGAGGTTCTACTTATCCAATGAAAACAAAGATATCGCAATTTTTGCAGTTAACTAAATTATATAAGCAAGAAAGCAATTGTACAATATGAAAGCTGTCATTGCAAGCTTCAGAACACAATCCTCTACTGTGGTGGAACTGGACAGGCGATATTTTGGGACCAGATGCATCGCCTATCCGTTCCCCCAGTGATGCTGACTTATCTACCGCGTTCCTCAAGCACAACGTTTTGATCACGACCTTAATTCCATATTTTCTGAACTTTATCTTCCATACCTTGGCACAGCTTCTCTTGCAATGTTGTATTCTGTGGACGCGTAAGCACTTGAGGGAGAGAGAGCAAAAGTGTCAATTTCCAGGCATTGGGTTGAAACCATTTTAATATAACAAAGAACCCATTCTATGCACTGTCACAGAAGGCTGGCCATAATGACAAGAGATGCAGGTAATCAATTAAAGTCTTGCAGGAAATATCCAGCTTTGTTGGCTTGACGTAATACATTAGTGGTTTTCCAAACAGTCACGTCAACTTCCACTATAGAACAGAGCTCTTTTCAATGGAAATTAGCAATATTTGAACAATGGAATTCTACATTGGACTATTCCAGAGGAATTGTCATTAAATTTCTAAAAATTGACAAATATTAATGATAGAACCAGCCAAAATTAGACGAACAATCCCTTCATAGAATAGTACATATTATTTTTAAACTTCCCTTACCTTCCATCTGCGCTCAGTTTGTGTGTTTGGGCCACCCTAGGTTTTATCCAAGTAGCCATCTTTACCTACAGAAATAAGTGATTGAGAAAGCATCAACTAAAAGTCCTTTTCTTCAATAGCTTCAAGAAATAAATTGACCATTTGCACATTTTGCTTTGAATGCATTCACAATCCTATATCTGTCTTTGCCCTTATACCTTCAAAACAATTCAGAAGAAACTGCATTTTTTATAAAAAATGAAGTAGGAATCTAAACAGTGCGATAACATTGCAGATTGATAGGTAACAGGTTAAAATGTACATTTCAAGGTACAAAACATCTCACAGGCTAATGTCCCTGCCCCACTTAGGAAACCTGAACAGAAACCTCTGGAGACTTTGCGCCCCACCCAAGGTTTCCATGCGGTTCCTGGAGGTTGCAGGTAGTGGAAGCAGGTAGGGAGACTGACAAAAACCTCCGGGAACCGCACGGAAACCTTGGGTGGGGCGCAAAGTCTCCAGAGGTTTCCATTCAGGTTTCCTAAATGGGACAGGGGCATAACTCACAGATTAATTATACTGAGTAGAAGGGTCTCGACCCGAAACGTTGCCAATTTCCTTCGCTCCAGAGATGCTGCCTCAACCGCTGAGTTTCTCCAGCATTTTTGTCTACCTTCGATTTTCCAGCATCTGCAGTTCCATCTTAAATAATTATAGGGTGATTTCACGAAAGGTCACTGGAGCGTAAATCCCCACTCACGTGACCGAAATTTTTAACTGGGGGACAAGCGTCACTTCCGGTACATGTTAGTGGATGGGAAAACACGCACTTTCACACCCGTTAAAAACATCGAAAACGGCCCGTTTTTGAGCTGCAATTAAGTGAGCCAGTCGGGGTGACCGTGAGGAACAGCTACCTAAATTTACAGTCCAAAGAAAAGATGGAAACTAAGGTAAATACAAGAGGGAGCTGAAGGTGTAAAAACGGCGGAAGTTGATTGCCGACATTTTTTCGTGGAGATTTAAAGATCCAAAATATCGGGAATTATCACATTTGCTCGCTGCATTTCATCAAAAGTGGCATTATTGACTTTGTTATCTTTATTCATTTGCTAGATGAAAAGTATTAAAAGTTAGAAATCCTTCAGTAAAATTGCAAAATCGCCCATGGTTCTCGGGTGGGTTTTAACATGCAAAATGAAAACGCTTCTGAAGCTCCATTTACCATTTAAATAATCGTAAACTTGCATCTCAGTAAAATTGATTTCCAAACGCATTGAGAGTTTACGATTATTTAAATGGTAAATGGAGCTTCAGAAGCATTTTCATTTTGCATGTTAAAATCCACCCGAGAACCATGGGCGATTTTGCAATTTTACTGACGGGTTTCTAACTTTTAATACTTTTCATCTAGCAAATGAATAAAGATAACAAAGTCAATAATGCCACTTTTGATGAAATGCAGCGAGCAAACGCGATAATTCCCGATATTTTGGATCTTTAAATCTCCACGAAAAATGTCGGCAATCAACTTCCGCCGTTTTTACACCTTCAGCTCCCTCTTGTATTTACCTTAGTTTCCATCATTTCTTTGGACTGTAAATTTAGGTAGCTGTTCCTCACGGTCACCCCGACCGGCTCACTTAATTGCAGCTCAAAACCTGGCCGTTTTCGATGTTTTTAACGGGTGTGAAAGTGCGTGTTTTCCCATCCACTAACATGTACCGGAAGTGACGCTTGTCCCCCAGTTAAAATTTTCGGTCACGTGAGTGGGGATTTACGCTCCAGTGACCTTTCGTGAAATCACCCTATACTGAGTAAGTAGTTTGTCATAAACTTAGCCCAAACGGCAGCTGGATAATAACAAACTAGAACTGTATTTTGCCTTAACACCAAGTTACCAGACCACACACAATATGCGGTACTTTTGAAACAGGCAAGATCCTGAAGAGGCTTAACAAGGTGGATGTGATGATGGTGTTCCTCTGGTGGCAGGATGCAATGTTGCAAAACAAGGATTTGCTATTTAAGACATGAGGTAAAATGTTGTCTCAGAGGGTGGCATGCCTTTGGAGTACCATCGCAAAGGCCTGTTCCTGTGCTGTACTGTTCCAGTTGTCAAAATATCTAATTATCATATGAACTTCCTTCACAAACTTAATGTACACTCATTCCATTTCCTGTGTTTTTTATTCTCACGCCATTGCTCAAATTGACATTTATGTATACGAGCACTCATGCACACGCAAACATGCTGTCAATTTAAAAGGTGGAAGCTACTATTTATGTAGGTTAATGTGTCCCTTTATAAAAAGCCCAGTGGCTCTAACAGACCCAGACCAAAGAGCTAGTTTGCTTGAAAGGTAACTATGCACAATGGGCACTTGGCAACAAATACACTCTTTCAAATTAGATTTATTCCTCGAGCATCTTGACAGAATTGGGGAAAAATATCCAACTGCACTCTTTTTCAATTCTATACCATAAGACTAGAAGCTCCACAAAATATGCTGGAAACCTAAAGTAAATATGGGGAATGCTGAAACTACTCAGCAAGACATGCAGTAGTTGCAAAACAAATAAATTACTGTTATAAGTTGACACCTTGATGATCAACAAAAACAAAATCACTATGTTCTAACCACTGTGACACAGACAGTTTATCTTCAACAATGGAAAGTCAACAAACTAACACATTAATGTTTTTGTATACAACATGGCAATTATGAAATTTGATTCCGCAGCACAATCTCAAAGCTACCAAGTATACTTGTTGAAACAAAGTTGAGCAACACCAAAGAATAAATAATTTCAACAAACTCAAGTTCATCTAATGAAAATTATATGACAGGATCACCTCCTGTCAGGATCAGGAGTCCGCATTCTTGGTGATCGCTAGTCGGCGCGGATGGTGGGCTGAAGGGCCTGTTTCCGTGCTGTATCTCTAAACTAAACTTTTGATTTTACAGAGTAATTCAAGTGTTAGCAAAAAGGATAGTTAAATGCAAATGTCAATTTACCGCTTCTGACAAATCTGATAGATCTGGTGCAAAACCAACCATGTGTTCCCATTATTATTTGCAAATTTCATGGCTATAAAATGCAAACGTTGAAGATAAGAGGGAAGTCTTTTAGGTCCGAGATGAGAAAATCATTTTTTACACAGTGAGTGGTGAATCTGTGGAATTCTCTGCCACAGAAGGTAGTTGAGGCCAGTTCATTGGCTATATTTAAGAGGGAGTTAGATGTGGCCCTTGTGGCTAAAGGGATCAGGGGGTATGGAGAGAAGGCAGGGATGGGATACCGAGTTGGATGATCAGCCATGATTATATCGAATGGCGGTGCAGGCTCGAAGGGCCAAATGGCCTACTCCTGCACCTATTTTCTATGTTTCTATTTAAAATGAAAGATAAATATTTGATAGATCATGGAACAGGATATGAAGAAGTAACACCAGCATAGAATAGTCATGATCATACTAAATAGTGGGACAGCTCTGAAGACCTGCCCCCATTTCCTAGTGTAAAACACTTTTAAATAAATACTTTATTCCATTTAATGACAATTGTGGGTTTCAGACCATCTCAAATTTGGAAAATAGTTGACTTGTGCGTGTTAGATCTTAAAAATCTACTCTAATTGAATAGCATTTTTTCCCTTCTAAACTGCTTGCAAGGAGTCGACTTTCTCAATAAATTCTTAACATATCAGCATCAAATACATACAGAGCCTCCAAAACACTATGTTACAAACCAGCACTAGACTGGTTTCAGGCCAGGGATTGGGGAAGGCCTGCAGGGAAAGGATTTGGTTGAATTAAAGTTGGAGGAGTAGGATTTGTCAAGCCAGGATGGAGGTGAGGGATGGAAGTATAGGGAGTGAGGGAAGGGAAAAGAGGGAAAGGGGAAGGAAAGAGGGGTGGAGGGAAAGGGGAAGGGAAGAGGGGTGGAGGGAAGGGAAGAGGGGTGGAGGGAAGGGAGGGAGAGTCAGCAGCATAGGCGGGAAGGCTGGTGAGCGGGGACAGAGCAGAGCAGGCCGCGCCGCCACGTACAGCCCACAGCAACAAAGGCAGAGTCGTGGCCCCAACAACGGGACCTCACGGACACCCCCACCCGCAAACCAACGGCACAGGGAGCTGTGGGGGCGGCTCCACCAGGCGTAAACAATGCCCGGGAGGTGAGGTGGCCGCGGGGGTGGAGGGAGGAGAAGGGGGGAGGAGGAGGGAGAGAGAGGGGGGGGGGGGGGAGGAGAGGGGGGGGGGGGGAATGGAGAGAGAGGGGGGGAAGGATGAGAGAGAGGGGGAGAGGGGGGAGGGAAGGAGGAAGATGCGAGGGGGAGGCGAGGGGGGAGAAGAGAGGGAGGGCGGGGGGAGAGGAGGAGAGGGGAGGGAGCAGAGAGGGGATAGGTGGAGGGAGAAAGAGGGGGAGACATGAGAGGGGGTGAGAGAGAGGGATGGGGGGCAAGAAGGGGGCGGGTGCGGGGAATGTGGGGGGAGGGGGGGGAGGGATGTGGGGCGGGGGGTGGGGGGAAGGTAAGGGGGGGACGGGGGGAGGGGGGCTGGGGGAATGTGGGGGTGGCGTGGGGGGAATGTGGTTGTTGGAGTGGGGGGGGGGAATGGTGGGGGAGGGGGGGTGGGGGAATGTGGGGGGGGGGTGGGGGAATGTGGGGGGGGGTGGGGAATGTGGGGCGGGGGTGGGGGAATGTGGGGGGAGGGGGGGTGGGGGAATGTGGGGGCGGGGGGGAGAGAGGGGAGGGGGGCGGGAATGTGGGGGGCGGGTGGGGGAATGTGGGGGGAGGGGGAATGTGGGGGAGGGGAATGTGGGGGGAGGGGGGGAGAGAGGGGAGGGGGGCGGGAATGTGGGGGGCGGGTGGGGGAATGTGGGGGGCGGGTGGGGGAATGTGGGGGGAGGGGGAATGTGGGGGGAGGGGGGGAGAGAGGGGAGGGGGGCGGGAATGTGGGGGGCGGGTGGGGGAATGTGGGGGGGAGGGTGGGGGGAGGGGGGGAGAGAGGGGAGGGAATGTGGGGGGGGGCAGGCAGGCCGAGGGAAGCAGGAAAGGAGGCCGCGGGCCGACACTCACCGCCTCACGCACTCTCCGTCGACGCCGCCGACGACGACCGCGACCGGAACCGGAACCCGCGCTTGCTCTGACGTCACCATCCCCTCTCCTCCCTGCGGCCCAATCAGGGCGCCGTTGTCATCGGGCGCTGGGCGGCGGCGAGGCCAGCCAATGGGCGAGGGCGTGTGAAGAGGCGGGCGGAGCGGGCTGTCCGGGCGGGAGGAGGACGGTGGTGGCGGTGGCGGGCGGGCGGCGCCATCATCATCATCATGATGAACTCCCTGGAGCAGGCGGAGGGTGAGCCAGGTGCAGCGAGTGACTGCCTCACACCGACTACACACACACGCACTATATTACCGGAGTTAACTCGGCGGGACAGGCAGCGTCCCTGGAGAGAAGGAATGGGTGACGTTCCGGGTCTTCAGAGTGAGAGGCATAGAGATAAGGAAGGGTAAGGTGTGAAAAGGACAGATCACAACAGCCGAAATGTGGAGGAAGGAACTGCAGATGCGAAGATGGACACAAAATGCTGGAGTAACTCAGTGGGACAGGCAACATCTCTGGAGACAGATTCTTGATTAGATAGTGCAGGTGTCAGAGGTTATGGGGAGAAGGCAGGAGAATAGGGTTTAAGAGGGAGAGATAGATCAGCCATGATTGAAAGGCAGAGTAGACTGGATGGGCCGAATGGCCCCATTCTGCTCCCGTCGCTTATGACCCGAAACGTCACCTATTCCTTTTCTCCAGAGATGCTGAGTTACCCCAGCACTCTGTCTCTCAAAGGAGAGGCTGATCAAGGAAATGTAGAATGGTTCATTGTTGTCTGAGGGGAAGGTGACAACGAGGTGTACAATCAGTAAAATTAATCAGGAGGAGGGTGATACTAGTCGGAGAACTAGGGTGGGGGAGGGACAGAGAGAGAGAGAGGGAAAGCAAGGGTTATCTGAAGTTAGAGAAGTCAATATTCAGACCACTGGGGTGTAAGCTGCCCAAGCGAAATATGAGCTGCTGTGCCTCCCATTTGCGTTTTTGACAAGAGGGATAGCAATGACGGTTGTGTCCGCGGGCAGTGAGAAGTGGGACAGACCGAGAGATACGAGGGTTTGTTTGTTGTACATGGTTTTTTTTTCTTCTTTGTGTGTGCAGACCTCAAGGCTTTCGAGCGGCGGCTGACCGAGTACATCTCCTGCCTGCAGCCGGCAACCGGGCGGTGGCGAAGTGAGTGCGCCCAGGACTTTAATCACACCACAGTCCCGGCTTGTCCATCTCCTCCACAGGTGCTGCCCGACCCACTGAGATCTGTGTGTCAACCCGCATCTGCGGTTCCTTCTGTTTCAACCGGTTAACTGGCTGTTGATAATTATGATAGAACAAAATGCTGGAGTAACTCAGTGGGTCAGGCAGCATCTCTGATTGAATTGAATTGAATACTTTATTGTCACATGTGTCAAATCACGATGAAATTCTTTGCTTGCAAGGTATGCAAATAGTCACCAATAAAGGGTGCTTGCAAAGTTACAAAGCACCCCTGCGCTAGGTCTCCCATTGTTCCCCCCCCCCTCACGGTGGTCCCCCCATGCCGGGTCCCCATTGTTTAAGAAAGAACTGCAGATGCTGAAAAAATCGAAGGTAGACAAAAATGCTGGAGAAACTCAGTGGGTGAGGCAGCATCTATGGATCGAAGGAATAGGTGACGTTTTGGGACGAGACCCTTCTTCAGACTGATTGTCCCCATTGTTCCTACCCTTCTTTGATTGTTGATGTTTTAGGTTGGGACCCTTCTTCAGACTGAGATTCATGGGAAAGAGGAGTGAGATATAGACGGTACTTAGGAGATATAAATGGAAGATATGCAAAAAACAAAGATAATCAAGTCAATGTGTACCACACAACAGGCCATTGTTGAGCTGCAGAGCAGGAGGAATCACAGGGGGGGCAACGAGAGAAGGTTTTGCAGAACTCTAGTTGGAGAGAGGGAGAGAACCTCATCAAAGTAGGCATACCATGAGGAGATTTTATAGTGGAGCCGGCAGTGGAGGAACTGCAGATGCTGGTTTAAACTGAAGGGAGACAAAGAAATCCGGAGTCTTGGCAGGTCAGGCAGCATCTCTGGAGAAAAGGAATAGGTGATGTTTCAGGTCGAGACCCTTCCTAAGACTGTTGGATAGAGGACGAGATGATGCCTGTTGTAGGTGGATGGTTGGCATCAGAGAGTTATCTCAGCTTTGTTTTAAACAATGAACTTCTATTAGAGCACACACTAGAAATAATATTGTTAACCTGCATGATCCAAATTGTAACAAAGGTCAAAGGTCAAAAACTTTATTTGCCATTTGTGCTTACACACATAGGAACTCTTGTGCGGTTGTTCAGAGAGTCAAGTCAAATTAAAAAGACACACAGAAAGACACATAATCTATAAAAACGTATACTTCTCTAGAAATAGAAAAGAAAGTGCCTAAAACCCTATATAAAGGGGAAAGTGAGAGCATTGTAAATTGCACAAACCCTATATAAAAGTGTCGATTGCATTGTAAATTGCACAGGCCCAGGAGACGATATAATATGATATGCTATGAGATAGGTCAGGACATCAGTTCATTTTGTTTTGGCCAAGAGTCTCACTGTGGCAGGGAAGAAGCTCTTAAAAAAGCGTGTTCTGTTTGTGGCGATGCTGTCCGCTCGTCTGTGCCTGAGGTTGTATGTGCAGCTTTTGTGTTTGAGCAGGGAGTGAGCTGGATGTAGTGTGTCTCTGATGATTCTCTCTGCCCTTTTTTGACAGCGCTGTGTGTAGATTGTGTCCATGGAGGGGAGTTCCGTTCTGATAATCCTCTCTGCAGTCTTTATGACTCTTTGCAGAGCCTTCCTCTCTGTCTGTGTGGTGTTTCCATACCACACCGTGATGCCTGTGGTGAGGATGCTCTCTATCAGTCCTTTGTAGACCTGGGTGAGAGGGCGACAGTGCAGACCAGCTTTTCTGAGCAGCCTGATGAAGTACAGTCTCTGCTGGGCTTTTTTCACTGTGGCAGCAGTGTTCAAAGTGGTTTAGTTAAAGAATGAATAGCAAGGACGTGGGATGATTTGCCAGTCAACCCCACCTTTTAGTGGCAGATGTTGTCGAGCTGGAATATTAAGTTGATCCAGGCAAGTGGCGAGATTCCATCACATTGTTGGCATGTGCCAAGTGTTGTAGGCTGCCCAGTCCCAAATCTGCCTCTGTAACATGTAAAAACTATAAATAGCTATTTATACATATTGTGCTGTGCTGCAGCAAGTAAGAATGTCATTGTTCTATCTGGGACACATGACAATAAAACACTCTTGCCTCTCTAGCCTACAACTTTAGATGTGGTGTTTTCTGCCATCCTGCCATCCTCCCCCTTCCCCAGATGTTGGCATTAGGGTGTTTGCTGGTGGGAATGCTGTTGAGTTGAGCTGGTTCGACTCTCGCATTGAACAAGGTCACTGCCTGGCACATGTGTACATGTCACTTACCATTGTTAAATGTTATTGGGGTTTTACTGCATGTGGCCACTGCCTCGTTATCTCAGGAATTGTTCATGGAAATGTGTACTATGCAGTCATCAGGGATGAAGAATTGGACCTTAGAGATACAGCGTGGAAAGAGGCCCTTTGGCCCATTGTGTCCACACCTACCAGCGATCACCCCGTACGTTAGCACTATTCTACACATCAGGGACAATTTACAATTTTACCTAAGTCATTTAACCTGCAGACCTGTTCGTGAAGTGTGGGAGGAAACTGGAGCACCCGGAGAAAACCCACGTAGTTACAGAGGGTAGAATCAAAATGCTGGAGTAACTCAACGGGACAGGCAGCATCTCTGGAGAGAAAGAATGAATGATGTTTCAGGTCGAGACCCTTCTTCAGACAGTTACAAAGGGGACGTACTAACCCCCTACAGACAGTGGTCGGGATCGAACCCAGGTCTCTGCCGCTGTAAAGCAGCAGTTCTACCGTTGCACCACTGCTGCCCCTAATGCAAGGAGGATCATTGATGAAACGGGTGACTATAGATCCACTTGCGACCCTGGCCTGAAGAAATCCTGCAGCAATGTTTTCTGACTGAGGGACTTGACCTTCACCCACCCTTATCATCTCCCTGAGTTCCATGTGATCTCGGCCTGTGGTTGGAATGCCAATTCCATTTTACTCAGACTCCCTGTTGCAACATTTGATCATATGCTGTCTTGATGTTAAAAGCAGTCATTCTCAGCTGGCCTCAGTAATTCACAACATTTTCATATTTTAACAAAGGATAGAATTGGTCTTGATTGGTCTTTGTGGGGGGCAGGTAGAGAGAGAGACAAGTTGGGCATAAATGCCCAGTATATCCAGCTAATCAACAACACTTTCGATCTTGTTGTAAAAAAGGAGTTGCAGATGCTCGCTTCCCAAAGATAGACACAAGACAAAGATAGTCAGGCAGCATCTCTGTAGAAAATGGATGTGACATTTCTGGTTGGGACCCTTCTTTAGACTTGCTTTCTATCACCTAGTAAATGAGTGAGAATGTACAAATAGAGCAGTTCCTTATCCAGAATTGGCCAGCCTGTATTTAGGGTAGTGTAATTCGGTGCGCTAACCTAGACAGTACTGTTAGAATCTATAGTTAAAACTTATTGCCTTTGTGTTCATTGTATGGAGTGACTAGAATTTGATGAAAACTGGATACTAATGTGTCTTGAGATTTATATAAATAACTACTGTGCATTTGCAATTGTACCTTCCTAGGAATGTCAATATTACTGTCATTTTAAAAACCTTGCCCATCAAAATATGAACTAATTCACGTTCATCTTTTTATTTGCAGTGATTCTTATTGTGGTTTCTGTATGTACTGCCACAGGTGCTTGGAACTGGTTAATAGATCCTGAAACACAAAAGGTAATTTAAAACTTATTTATAATTCACAATTTAATAATTCACAAAATATGTTGTTGCTTTGGCTTTTCTAGCATTTTCATTCATTCATTCATCCACCATCGTTGAAAACATTAGTGGCGCAGTGGTGCTGGTTTCCGACGGGAACAGTGACGGACGCACCACACATCTCCGTCCTCCAGTTCCTGCGGACTTCCGCCGCTGGAAGTATAGGATTTTGGTGTGTGTGCTTTATCGTCATTCCCTACAATGCTATGTACGACAGTGATCGCAACTTCTACTGAAGTGTGGATGGCCGTTGGCTTGCCAGAAGCTCATCTGCCCTTTTTGACAGGTCTTGTTTTTGGTCCTGCTGGGGGTCCACAGCCCCCTCCTCACCTGGCAAACCAGGTGGGGGGGGAGACGGTTTAGTCGCCGACTATCCGACCATGGAGCAAGTAGCACGGGTTTACATGGTAGCCGTGGCGGGGGGAACTCCACCCTGACCTGACCTGGAATTCAATGCTGCTATTTACATGGCAGCAATTTCACTCCTTAGACATCAGACACAGGAAAGGCTTTACCAGGAGTGGCTTTTTTTTAGGAAATTGTAGACAAGTTTATTCAAAATGAACGGACTAAGACTCAGTCAAAATATAAAATGGTGCTAACAAAATGATAAAACTAACAGCATATTGAGTAAAGGTGCTATTATTTTCTCTTGAGATTTAAAAAAATATAAACAACTTATTTGAGCATCTGTTATGACAGGATTGAGAATGCAAAGCCATGAATCCTGTTCTCAGGCAACCTGAATTTAGAAATCGCCTTGTAGTTCAGTATAATAAAGATTTAAATGCTCCAATTATGAATTCATGTTGACACTCTTGGAAAAAAGCCACCTGTTTAGAAATGTTTATTTAAAGTGTAATGTTGTGTTCCAAAATGATGAATCAATCTTCCTGATTTTTCTGGGCATTAATTTTAATTGGCACTTCAATTTAACTTAATTTGCTTGTTGGTTGTTGCATCTGATAGCAGTTATCTAGTAAAAAAAAATTCCAACCAATATCTGTTGGCTCAGTTAACTTTATAAAAGAATGTGTTCCCCTTTTTAATTTTGTTCCCAGTCAAACTGCAGGGCCATTAAAACCGTATTGGGAGATAATTCAGTTTGTTTGGACAGCAAAAGAAGAATGAACTGAATAAATATGTATCTGCCACAAATATATGGAGCTTAAGCCTATTGCTGTCATAGATAAAATTCCCAATGTTGTAGGAAAACAACATATGGTTGTATGGTTCCTATTACATAATGGTGTTTAGTTTTCATCTGCTCAAATAGTTATTATTCCATTTTCTTTGTCTTTTTAGGTATCTTTTTTCACATCACTATGGAATCATCCATTCTTCACAATCAGCTGTATAACTCTTATCGGTTTATTTTTTGCTGGAATACATAAAAGAGTAGTTGCACCCTCAATGTATCCTTTTCATTAACCGTTCAAACCGTCAGTCGTGAGATTTGTAACAGTAACTGCAATTGATTACTATCTATTTAAATTATGTTCTGCAGAGATGAGCCACATCATTTCTCAGTGCACCCGTATTTTGTAATATTTTACAAGCCGTTTACAAAAAAGATGGCACAGTGACTTCACTTGTACAGAAACAATTAGAGACAACTGTTCTTCAAGCCTGTACTTTACGATCTTTCTTATGGTATTTGTTGAGTACTTTGGCTTGGAGAATGCAGAATTGGTAGTTTTTTTCTACAATACTTCCCAAGGAGCAGGGATGTCATGTAACTACAATTTCAATTGGAATCATCATTTCTCTTAACATATTACTTTCAGCATTGCTGCAAGATGTCGAACTATTTTAGCAGAATACAATATGTCTTGTGATGATGTAAGTATTTGTCTTCAAAGATAGGAAAAAAGAGAAAACGCAATGAACAATGCTTGGATTTTAAATATTAGTCTGCTGGCTGACTTTAAACCAGACAGAATCAAATATGTTTTTCTTTTTTTGTTTGAATTTCATATGCACATTTCTCTTTTGAACTTTGTGTAAGAACTGCAGATGCTGGTTTAAATCGAAGGTAGACACAAAATGCTGGAGTAAAGCCCTTGTCCCACTTTCACAACCTAATTTGCGACCTCTGACGACCTTAAAAAAAAATCAAGGTCGCGGTAACCTACGACCTTCCACGGCTATGTTCAAGACCTCCCACGACTATGAAGAAGACCTCCTTCGACTATGTTGAAGACTGGCTTTGACCATGTACGTTTTACTGCTGTTTGCAGTAGCCCTTTTGCTTCAGCAGCCTTTTAAGAAAGGCAGAAGGGGAAGAGTAAGCACAAGAAGAGGTCTCAATGGGTGAATGGAGATGATGTGATGGACTGTCCCAGTACACCAGATGACTGGAAGAGAGTGGCGCTGGGCTTTGACAATAGATGGAGCCTTAAGCACACATGTGGGGCAGTGGATGGCAAGCATGCCATTCTTGTCCCTGTATCCCTCGTTTTCCTTTTCGTACAGGATGGCATTCTGCTGGAACCATTCCTCGAGGTCCCCCTCCTGCTGCCTGGTGAAGGTGTAGAGCATAACCTTCCTCCAGCCCTCCCTCACCACTAATGGGGCATCTCCCTCTGATGCTGTGTCAGACACAGGAGAAAGGGCTGCTTTGTTGCCTTCAAATGAGGCAGTGAAGGATGGGGTGGTGGTGGGGACATATACTACCACCCTGGTCTCCTCCTCTAGGGGTACCTCATGCAGGGCTACCTCCTCCTGCACTATCACCTCCTGTGGCATCACCTCCTGTGGCCACTCCTCCTCTTGGGTGGGTAACACCTGCATGGCAGGTTTTTTTTAGGGTTGTGCCATCCCCCCTGCGCTGCTGCCTTTTTGGTGCCATCTCTTAAACAAAAGTCTCCAAAAAACTCTCCAGCAATGAATGAACATGCCTTAGAGTGACAGACGTTCTGCTGTTTAAATAACCTTTTTTTCCTACTGACATTTTTTTACCCCGGAGCTATTACCTTCGACTGCTTCCGACCACCTACGATTGCCTACGACTACCTACGACTAGCATCACGACCTACCTACGAGTAAAAATGATCGATTTTTTTCCATGCCGACCTTTTTTTTACTCGTGGACATTTTTTATCAGGCTAGAAAAAACGCTGCAACCCACTTGATGCCACGAGTACCTACGACTAGCATCACGACCTACCTACAACGTCCTACGATCTTGTGGCGACCATGCTGCGAGTATGGGTCAAGGGCAAACTCGGCAGAGGTCGTGAATTAGGTTGTGAAAGTGGGACGGGCTTAACTCAGCGGGTGAGGCAGCACCTCTGGAGAGAAGGAATGGGTGACGTTTTGGGGCAAGACAGTGTCTCAACCCGAAACGTCACTTATTCCTTCTCTTTTGAACTTCTTTGACTCACTGTTTTGCGGGGGGGGAGGCCACCCTTTTTACGTTTTGGGGAAATTTGCCTCTGTTGATGTTTCTGCTACAAGAGACTGCACACGCTGAAATCATGAGCAGAAAAACAAACGGCCCACAGTCTCCCAACGGCTTGAAAGAATCCTCCATCATTCCAGTCCACAAAAAAAGAAAAGTAATGGGTCGCAATGACTATTGTCCAGTAGCTTTATCATCAAGCACAATAAAGTGCTTTGTTGAACGACTGACAATACCCCAAATTTGTGTCAGTCTTCCGGACGATTTAGACCACTTGCAAATTACGTAGAGGAAAAATAGGTCTGCAGAGGTTGCCATCTCTCTTGCACTGCATTCAGCTATTGATCACCTTGAAAATACAAGCATCTATGTCAGGAAGCTATTCATTAACTACAGCATTTATTTAATTGGGTTGTTTCAAAGCGGAGATTAATAGGTTTTTGATTAGTATGGGCATCGAAGGTTAGGAGGAGAAAGCAGGAGAATGGGGTCGAGATGAAAAATAGATCAGCCATGATCGATTGGCGAAGCAGACTCAATGGGCCAAATGGCCTGTCTTATGGTTAGAGGCCTGACGGATAAGGCATGTGAACTTGGGGTGGCATAGGAGGAGGAGCCATCTTGGGGAACGGCTGCTAACCAGCAGCCGTCCGTTTAATTCATTTTTTTGAAGTTTTTAGTAAGTCCTGTGCTTCGTCTGTTGGAGAAATGGACTTTTTAATGTGGGGGGTAGGGGGTAATTATACTTCTAGGTCCCTACCTGGTCGGTGAGGCAGCTTTTTCTCCGAGCTGCCCCGTCGACCCGTCCTCGTGGCCTACCAGCGGGCGTGGAGCGCCGTTTCCTGGCAGGGACCGCCCAGCACCTCGGCTTCGTTGGCGGCACAGCGCTGGAGCGCTATCGTGGAGCGGAGCGGGCGATGCCTTGCCTGGGGCGCCGCGCTGGATCGACGCGCTGGAGCTCCGGTGAGCTGTGACCGCCGAGATCAACACCTCCGGGCTGCGGGTCTGCGGAGCGGAGCGGGCGGCGCCGACTCTAACATCGGGAGCCTGGGAGCTCCAACCCGGCGCGGCCTTGTCGGCTTCGGAAGCCGCGGTCCCCAGCTAGGAAGTGGCCGTCCCAGGTGGCCCAGCCGCTGCGAGGACTCTCCCAACGCCGGGGCAACAGCACCCGGCCAGAACGGCCAGGAACATCGGGCCTCCGTAGAGGCAATTGCGGTGGCCTCAATCGGCCTGACTTTGGGTGAACTGGGGATGGGGACTGGACATTGTGCCTTCCCCCACAGTGGTATCCACTGTGGGGGGATGATTTTTTTGTGTGTAAGTTAATTTGTTAATCTGTGTCCAAGATGGCTGTCGGAAGGGAGAGTGGACGCTGGCGCGCTTTAGCTGCCGCTGCTCTCTCTTCACATTGTGTTTTTTGATTTTTTGTCTTTGGAGCGATTTCTGTCTAATTTATGTACTGGTGATGTCCTTATTATTTATTTTACTCCGACTATATGTTTTTTCTCTTCTGTTAATTTCTGTAAGGTGTCCTTGAGACTTTGATAGGCGCCCGAAAATAAATGTTATTATTATTATTATTATTATAGTGGCGCAGCGGTAGAGTTGCTGCTTTAAAGTGCTTGCACCTCCAGAGCCCCGGGTTCGATCCTGACTACGGGTGCTGTCAAAACAGAGTTTGTACTTTCTTCCCGTGACAGCGTGGGTTTTCTCTGAGATCTTCAGTTTCCTCCCACAGTCCAAAGACGTTCAGGTTATAGGCTTGGGTTTCTATACTTGGTATAAGTGTAAATTTTCCCTAGTTTGTGTGTGTAGGCGTGTGTTAATGTGAGGGGAACGCTGGTCCGTGCGGACTTGGTGGGCCGAAGAGCCTGTTACCGCATTGTATCTCTAAACTAAACTAAAAGCCTGGATAGGTACAGTGATTGGGACATTACAGCCATGACAGTCATGTGGCAAGGGAGGAACAGGACTGGCAGCTTAATGTTCCATCATACAGCTCTTTAGATGAGATAGAGGGGTGAAATAGGAGAGGGAGTTGCTTTATTAATTACTGCCAGTACTTTCTGCAGCATTTAGTCGACATTTTTAGATACAAGTGTATTGCAAGTTATTTTATTGTAACCTTAATTCATTTTTACTTTAATTATTTTATCTTTTATTTTTCCCCTTTCTAGACTGGGAAACTAATATTAAAGCCCAGGCCTCATGTCCAATGACGTTCTCCAAGCCAGTGGTTCAGTGAATTCATGAAAAGGTGAAAGTGGCCGTGAATAAACAAGTCCATTGATGCAGCACTCCTAGGGTCAACATCAACATTTCAGCCTCGTAAAGTTCCCGAGAACAGGAAAATTCTCAGCCACATGGGGGGATTTTATGAAACTAGCAATGCAGCTGGCACATAGTTTTAGGTCAGTTGCAAAATATGATTTGGAAAGTATTTAAATCTTGCTCAGTCACTTTAATTTATTAAAATGTTACGGATTCTTGTATTGTTTAAAAGTTGAATTGCTCATTTTATTACTGACATGCTTTTGTAACTATTTCGTGAAATGTTCATACAATTAATATCAAGGATTTAAAAGCTACAAGCTGTTCTCGTGGAGAATTGAGCTGGACTGTATCAGGAATTATTTCAACATGATTGTTAAACTATTGTTGCCTGCTTTTTACTCTTCCAGTCTGTTGTTTTTGCTCTGCGGATCTTTTTTGAATATAGGTTATGAGAATATTACCTTTATTGTTTATCATTACTATGTGTTATGAAACCTCTGTCACTTATCCCACTTAGACTGGATGCAAGATACAATGGATTGCCTGTGCTTTTGGGTGGGATCCTGAATACTTTGATCTGCCAAATTGTGTAATATTTTATTCATAGGAAGATACTGATTTGTTTTGCAGACTGTTGCATATATAGATTCACATTTTACTGAATTATGCTAAATTGTATAGAACAGGTAGAAATTAACTTTTTTTTTCTCCAAATCTTGCAGTTGTTTTTCTTCTCTTGCATTGCTAATCTAGAATGTGTTGTGGGTTCTTGATTTCCCACTTTGTATTTTAATAACATGAAAACTTAATTTTTTTAAATTTTAAAAGCATCATGACTTTGTAAAAAAAATGTGGCCACATGAATTTTGTAGGCCTATGTACAGAGCAATAAACAATTTATATGGATTTTTTTTTGAAGTGGATGTAATACAATTCTGAGAGTTGATCATACATTTGAAATGTATCAGAAATCAGATGGGATTTGAATGTTTAATATGTAAAACGGTAAGGAGTTTGGCAAATAATTATGTTAAAAAATGGTCTATTACTATTGAGCATTAGGAATGCCATACCTATTGCTTTAAGACTTGCCAACATATATTAAAGAACATAAAATAGTACAGTACAGTAACAGGCCCTTCAGCCCACAATGTCTGTGCTGAACATGATGCCAAATACGGCCAAGTTAAACAGATTTCCTCTATCTGCATGTGATCCATATCCCTCCATTCCCTGCATATCCATGCGCTTATTTAAAAGCCTCTTAAAGCCACTATCGTCCTTGCCACCACCACCTTTGGCACCACGTTCCATATACCAACCAATCTATGTTTTTAAAAACAAGCCTTGCCCCACATATTTCCTTTAAACGTTGCCCCTTCCACCTTGTAGCTGCGTCCTCTAATTTTTGACATTTACCCCTGGGAAATTTACTCTTAATGCTTCCTTACCCACTGCCTTTTTTTACCTACTCCACTCCTCTTAACTGTTAGAGACATGAACACTCAGTGAGAAAGTTATAATTCACTTTTTATAAATGTCACCCATTTTTCTCCAAACCAATTTTGTTCACCTTCACAACATTGCCTAAGAGCCCTATCTAGCTCTCTCTTGAAAGTATCCAGAGAACCTGCCTCCGCCACCCTCTGAGGCAGAGAATTCCACAGACTCACCACTCTGTGAGAAAAAGTGTTTCCTCTTCTCCGTTCTAAATGGCTTACTCCTTATTCTTAAACTGTGGCCCCTGGTTCTGGACTCTCCCAACATCCAGAACATGTTTCCTGCCTCTAGCGTGTCCAAGCCCTTAACAATCCTATATGTTTCAATGAGATACCCTCTCATCCCTCTAAACTCCAGAGTGTACAAGCCCAGCTGCTCCATTCTCTCAGCATATGGCAGTCCCGCCATCCCGGGAATTAACCTTGTAAACCTATGCTGCACTCCCTCAATAGCAAGAATGTCCATCCTCTAATTAGGGGGCCAAAACTCCACACAATACTCCAGGTGTGGTCTCACATTGATGTGATGGCCACCAACAACTTTATTTTATTAATGCATTTCTTCCCAGTTGCCCAGCCCTGATCTCCTGTTCAGCCCAAACTCCCTCGCTCTGCTTCTGCACTTTTCCATATTTATTCATGTTTATTTTAATGCCATGTGTATCGAGGTACAGTGAAAAGCTTTTGTGTGCTCGCCACTCAGCGGAAAGACTATACATGATTACCATCGAGTCATCCACAGTGCAGAGGTACATGATAAAGGGAATAATGTTTAGTGCAAGATAAAGTCCGATTAAAGATCGAGGGTCTCCAATGAGGTCGACAGTAGCTCAGGACCGCTCTCCAGTTGTTGGTTCAGTTGCCTGATAACTGCTGGGGAGGAACTGTCCGTGAAGAAGGGTCTCAACCCGAAACGTCGCCTGTTCCTTCTCTCCATAGATGCTGCCTCACCCGCTGAGTTTCTCCAGCATTTTTTGCCTGTCCTTGAATCACCCTACATTGATTTATAAATTCAATGTAGGTGTTTATCGCCATATTCTGCCAATTAGTTCTAATCTTCCATTCCCTTACGAATTGGACATAATGCAATTCTTGAATCAGGGAACACTATGCATCATGCATGCTAAATTTTGGTTAGGGACAAGAGAACCATTAGAGATTGGAAATTGATAACAGAAAGAAATTCTTGGATTTAAACAATATCATGGAGAGAAAACGTTCCATGTAACCTCCCTGCAGTAATAAGACATCACCATCGTTTAAGAAAAGCCTGTTAGTTTCTTCACTGGTGACAATTCAAATTGATAAGCAATCGCTTCTATTGACTCTTGTGCAATGATACTCTATTGAACAATGTAACAAGCAGCCTTTAGTATTTTGCGCTTTCAGTGACAAAATTAAGCATTGTTATTAGAAAGACCGTTCTCTTTGTAAATCATGCAGGAAGAATCATTCCTTTGAGATTCTGACACCTTTTCCCCATATTGACACAATTGTTTTTATAACATGATATTTCTATACTACAATCAATTTGTAGCAGAACTTGCAATTCAGCCCATCAAGTCTACGCTAGTTTGCAGAACAATCCCATTGACCCATTACGACCCTATATCTTTTTTGACTACTCTCTATCTGACTATTAGATAATTCTGTGGGTAGAAAGAGTAGAGTCATGGAATTGCCCCTCATATTCATAAGGTCATAAGGAATCGGAGTAAAATTAGGCCATTCGGCCCATCAAGTCTATTCCCACATTCAATCATGGCTGATCTAGCTCTGCCACCTAACCCCATTCTCCTGCCTTCTCCCCATAATTTCTGACACACGTACTAATCAAGAATCTATCTCTGCCTTAAAAATATCCACTGACTTGGCCTCCACAGCCTTCTGTGGCAAAGAATTTCACAGATTCACCACCCTCTGACAAAATAAATTTATCCTCATCTCCTTCCTAATAGAAAGTCCTTTAATTCTGAGGATATGACCTCTAGTCCTAAACTCTCCCATTAGTGGGAACATCCTCTCCACATCCACTCTATCCAAACTTTTCACTATTGTGTATGTTTCAATGAGGTCCCCCCCCCCCCCCCCCCATTCTTCTAAACTCCAGCGAGTACAGGCTCAGTGCCGACAAACGCTCATCATAGGTAAACCTACCCATTCTTTTTTAATCCTTCTCCCCCTCCCCCCATGCCTCAAGTCAATGCCCACAAGTTTCAGATGCCCCAACTATGGGTGAATAAGGCAGACCATTCATGTTATCTATGCCTCTCATGGTTTTATGTACCTTTCATACAATCCTAAACACTGGTGAAGATGGTCCCAACCTCGTCTTGTAAAGCAAGATTACCAGTGCCAGTAACATCCCTGTGAATCTTTTCTGCCTCAATAATATTGTTCCTACAGCTGGGAGTCCAAAACTATGCAGTTATTCCAACAGCGATCTTACCAACTACTTAGTCATATTGTGTGGAAACAGGCCCTTTGACCCAACTTGCCCACACCAACCAACATGCACCATCTACACAACACTAGTCCCACCTCCTCGCTTTTGGCCTATATCCCCCCCCTCTAAACCAGCCCATATCCTTATAACCTGTCCTATCCATGAACCTGCCTAAATGTTTCTTAAACGTTTCTATAGTCTCTGCCTCAACTACCTCCTCCGGCAGTTTGTTCCATGCACCCATTACCCTTTGTGTAAAAAAGGTACCCCTCATGTTTGCACAAAAACTTTCCCCCCTCACCTTAAATCTATGTCCCCTGCCTCTCGAGCTCTTGCAGAAGTTAATAAGGAATTTGTAAACGTTACTTGGGCATAATTGCTTACATGGTGTTTTTTTGATGGATGCATAGATATGGAGAGTTATGGAACATGTGCACGCAGAGGAGATAACTTTATTATGGAGATAAAAGGAACTGTAGATGCTGGAATCTTGCATCAAACACAAAGTGCTGGAGAAACTCAGGGGGTCAGGCAGCATCTGTGGAGGGGCCAACAGGTGACAGTTTATCATGCTGTCATGTTTGTGGGCCGAAGGGCCTGTTCCTGTGTTGTACTATTCTGTTTATGCACAAATGTTTTTCCTCCAAAACAAACTTTAATCAGAATTAAAAGTATTTACAAAATTAAAACTGTGCAAGAATTCTTCATACATTCTCAGTGTCTGTAGTTAGTGGTGTCGCACCACTATCTTTAAACATTACATAGACAGGGGGAACTGCAGGTGCTGGAACAAAACAATACACAAAGTGCTGGAGTAACTCAGCAGGTCAGGTCAAGTGATAGGTGGATGCAGATGAGGAGAGTTTAGATTGACAGAGGGGTGGACAAAGACCAGAGATGGGAAGGAAACGGGTGTGAGATATGGAGAAAAGAGGCATGAAACGTGAAGTCAGAGGATGGGGTGTGAGTGGGGGAAGATGAAGGATTGTTGTTGATGACCTAAAATTGGAGAATTCAATGTTCATATAATTTGATATTCATCTATCCAAGTGCAGATAGGGCTCTGTGTTGAATGTAGACATACAGTATGGACAGAAAAAGACACCAAGTGCTGGAATCTCATAGTGGGTCAAGCAGCGTCTCTGGAGAACATGGATAGGTGATCTTTTGGGTCAGGTCCCCCTTCAGACTGATTGTGATGGAGGGTGGGGGGGGGGGAAGAACACCTGGCACGTGAAACGTGGCTACTCTTGTACTGCCTTGGTGAGGTCTGCTGGACGATTTTACCGGGCATGTTCAAAATAACGCATTTCATAGAAAATAGGTGCAGGAGTAGGCCATTCGGCCCTCTCAGCTAGCACCGCCATTCAATATGATTATGGCTAATCATCCAAAATCAGTGCCCCGTTCCTGCTTTCTCCCCATATCCTTTGGTTCCGTTAGCCCGAAGAGCTAAATCTAACTCTCTCTCGAATACATCAGTACATTTCACTGTACCTAGGCACATGAGACAATAAAGTATTGAATCATTGAAGTGCTGATAGGTACAGGTGAGGGGGGTTTGATAGCCAGATGGTTGGACAAAGGCCAGAGATGAAAAGATACCAAGTGTGAGATAAGGACAAAAAAGCTGGAGAAACTTAGCGGGTGAGGCAGCATCTATGGAGCGAATGAATAGGCGGTATTTCGGCTCGAGGCCCTTCTTCAGACTGAAGAAGATGTGCACAAATTGTGAAGCCAGAGGAAGGAAGGGAAAGGGGCAACATGTGCTTGCGTTTAGGTGTGGCACGGGATGGAGGGAGAGAGGCGTTGGTAAGTTAATCACCTAAAATTAGATATCCATGTTCTCTATCGGTACCCATCTTCTCCAGAGGTATGCAGAGGAAGGAACTGCAGATGCTGGTTCAGACACAAAATGCTGGAGTAACTCTGCGGACAGGCAGCATCTCTGGAGAGAAGGAATGGGTGACGTTTGGGGTCGAGACCCTTCTTCAGACTGAGAGTCAGGGTCATGGAGGAGAGATACGGAAGGGTAAGGTGGCCCAAAAATGCTGGAGTAACTCAGCGGGACAGGGGGCATCTCTGGAGAAGGAATACCCATTCCTTCTCTCCAGAGATGCTGTTTGACCCGCTGAGTAAGTTACACCAGCATTTTTTTGTGTATCTTTGGTTTCAACCGGCATCTGCAATTCATCCATACACATTTCTCCAGCAATTCATCCATACACATTTCTCCAGCAATTCATCCATACACATTTCTCCAGCAATTCATCCATACACATTTCTCCAGCAATTCATCCATACACATTTCTCCAGCAATTCATCCATACACATTTCTCCAGCAATTCATCCATACACATTTCTCCAGCAATTCATCCATACACATTTCTCCAGCAATTCATCCATACACATTTCCCCAGTCCGAACAAGGGTTTCGACCCAAAACGTTGCCTATTTCCTTCGCTCCATTGATGCTGCCTCACCCGCTGAGTTTCTCCAGCATTTTTTGTCTACCTTTCTCCAGCGATGATGCCTGACTCCAGCAGAGTGTGTGCTTCATGTTGACGTGATGTTTAGAGGGAGTTACCGACCTCCAACATCACATCCGGATGGCATTATTAATTTTGCTTTGAGTAAAAAAGGAATTTGTTTTTCTGCCAATGCTAACTGTGGCGTTCGTGCAAGAGACGTTGGATTTGGTATGAGGATTTAAAAAACATTTTTTAATGCACCCTGTCTCCGGTAAAGGAGTCAGTGTTTGCAAAGCTACTCACTGGCGTGGACAGGAATAGTGTGCATGACCCCTGTGCAAAACTCTTGGTGTCCGCCCCGGTGGTGACGTCCCTGGGCTGCAGCTTGTAGCAGGAGCCGGCTACACGCGTGTGTGGAGCAGCGGCAACTCCTCTCTCCCCCAGCTCCACGCAGCCACATACACCCAGACCATGGGCAAAAGGAAAACCCACAAGTTTGCCCGCCCGCAGTTCTCCCCCCTCGGGCCAGCGAATAACACCCCAGAGGGGGACGAAGAGACGGAGGATGGAGCTGGAGATATCTTCTCGCCAGCTGGGGATTTACTTGGGAACGTAAGGTTTTGGAATTATATTAACAGCATGTCTTAACTTGAATAAGCTTCCTTATTAAGGAAATAACAGCAGTTCTTTTACTTGAGTCAGTTTACTTAATAAAGTAAGTTTATGAATTATATTAACAGCATTTTGTAAACTTGAATACTTTTCTTTGATAAAGGAATTCATATGAATAAATGTGAGGGAATTATATTAACAGCATGTCTTAACTTGAATATGTTTCCTTGATAAAGGAAATAACAGCAGTTCTTTTACTTGTCAGTTTACTTAATAAAGTAATTTTTTGAATTATATTAACAGCATTTTGTAAACTCGAATACATTTCCTTGATGAAGGAATTAATGTGGATGGATGTGAGGTTATCCACTTTGGTGGCAAAAACAGGAAGGCAGGTTATTATATAAATGGTGTCAAGTTGGGAAAGGGGGGAGTACAACGGGATCTGGGGGTCCTTGTTCATCAGTCAATGAAAGCATGCAGGTACAGCAGGCAGTGAAGAAAGCGAATGGCATGTTGGTCTTCATAACAAGAGGAGTTGAGTATAAGAGCAGTTCTGCAGTTGTACAGGGCCCTAGTGAGACCATTCCTGGAGTATTGTGTGCAGTTTTGGTCTCCAAATGTGAGGAAGGACATTCTTCTATTGAGGGAGTGCAGAGTAGGTTCACAAGGTTAATTCTCAGGATGGCGGGATTGTCATACTGAATGAATGGAGCAGCTGGGCTTGTACACTCTAGAATTTAGAAGGATGAGAGGTTATCTTATTGAAACTTATAAGATTATTAAGGGTTTGGACACGCTAGAGGCAGGAAACATGTTCCCGATGTTGGGGGAGTCCAGAACCAGGGGCCACAGTTTAAAAATAAGTGGTAAACCATTTTGAACGGACATGAGGAAACACTTTTTCACACAGAGAGTTGTGAGTCTGTGGAATTCTCTGCCTCAGAGGGCGGTGGAGGCAGGTTCTGTGGATACTTTCAAGAGAGAGCTAGGTCGGACTCTTAAAGATGGCGGAGTCAGGGGATATGGGGAGAAGGCAGGAACGGGGTACTGATTGGTGTTGATCAGCCATGATCACATTGAATGGCGGTGCTGGCTCGAAGGGCCGAATGGCCTCCTCCTGTGTCTATTGTCTAATTACTTAGGAATTATGTTAACAGCAGTTATTTTACTTGGTACACAGAAATGCTGGAGAAACTCAGCGAGTGCAGCAGCATCTATGGAGCGAAGGAGATAGGCAACGTTTCAGGCCGAAACCCTTCTTCAGACTGATAGGGGGTGGGGGGCGGCGGGGAGAAGAAAGGAAAAAGGAGGAGGAGGAGGAGCCCGAGGGCTGAGGGAGAGGTAGGAAGGGGAGGAGACAGCAAGGGTTAACAGAATTGTGAGAATTCAATGTTCATGCCACCAGGATGCAGACTCCCCAAGCGGAATATGAGGTGCTGTTCCTCCAATTTACGGTGTTGCTCACTCTGGCCGTGGAGGAGGCCCAGGACAGAGAGGTCGGAGTTGAAGAGTCAGTTTATTTGATAAATGAATTACTTGAGAATTATTGCTTTATATTATATTAACAACATGTTTTAAACTTGAATCTGCTTACTTGATAAAGTAAGCTTAGGAATTATATTAACAGCATTTTTTTAACTTGAGAAAATAAGTTTGGGAATTATATTAACAATAGTTTCTTTTTCTCTGGAGTACATGGATACCCAGTTTTAGGTGACTGACTAATTCCCCCCTCTTCTCCCCCTCCTCCCACCCTGTGCCCCAGCTAGCTCACATCCATTTTGCCCTTTCCCCTCATTCATTTAAAAGTTCAATCTGTTTGCTCATTCCTCCCACCCTCCTGTGTTAAACAAGCCTCAACAGATAGTAACCAAAAAGATTTTATTGAAAAAAAACGTTTTCTGCAAATTTGGAGAATGAATAAAAGAAGAAAGGTTGGAATGAAATGCCAGATGGCATGCTTCGAAAATGCAAAAGAGAGATCAGGGTGTGTGTGATTAAGACCATGTCATTCGGCACAGAAGCAGGCCCTTCTGCTCGTCCATTCTGACTAAGTTGCACCATCAAACCCCCTAAACCTTTCCTATCCATGTATCTACCCAAATGTCTTCTAAATATTGTTGTAGTACCTGCCTCAAACACCACCTCTGGCTGCTCGTTCCATATACCCACAACCTGAAAAGGTTGCCCCTCGGGTTCCTATTAAATCTTGTCCCGCTCACCTTGTCTGAAATTTAGATCTCACGTTGGGAATGAAAAAACTGTTGTAACTTATGAAGGGCCAGAGTGATAAAGGAAATACAGAGCTGGGCACAAAATGCTGGAGTTACTCAGCGGGACAGGCAGTATGTCTCGATAGAAGGAATGGGTGACGTTTCGGGTCGAGACCCTTCTTCAGTCTGAAGAAGGGTCTCGACCCAAAACGTCAAAGAGGGTCTTGACACGAAATGTCACCCATTCCTTCTCTCCGGAGATGCTGCCTGTCCTGCTGGGTTCCTCCAGCATTTTGTGTCCATCTTCGGTTTAAACCAGCACCTGCAGTTCCTTCCTATTACAGAGTTCGGGTTGGAATACTGTCTTCACATAAGTGATCTTCCAACCCACCTCATTGTGAACATTGAACTTTTTACTCTGAAATTGTAACTCTGCAATTCTGCAACACTATTTTCTGCACTGGTAATTTTTCTTTGCACTCACTACCTGTTGAACTTTTGACATCAACTTGGCTTGAATGTCGTGAACCTGATTTAAGTGGATAGCATACAAACAAAATGTGACTGTCTGATTCGTGCCTTGATCAAGGCTTGGATCTGAAAATGACAACAATGTTGCCAGGAAAACAGAGTCCAATCAGTGGAATTCGCATCTGTTACTCTTTTACACAAATTTCCTGGCTGAGGATATTTTACTTCACCACCAAAATTATCATCATTTACATGCTAAATACAATGATCTCAAAGTTTAGTTTAACAATGCAGCACAGAAACAGGCCCTTCAGCCCACTGAGCCCGTGCCGACCAGTGATCCCCGCACACTAGCACCATCCTACACACACTAGGGACCATTGACAATTTTACCACAGCCAATTAACCAACAAACCTGTACGTCTTTGGAGTGTGGGAGGAAACCAGGGGAAAACCACGCAGTTCACGGGGAGAACGCACAAACTCTGTACAGACAAGCACCCGTAGTCAGGATCGAACTTGGGTCTCTGGCGCTGTAAGGCAGCAACTCTACCGCTGCGCCACCGTGCAGCCCCAAAAGTCTGGCCTTGTTGGCCACAGTGTACACCAACACATAGAAATACGCACTAGCGTATGTGCGACGGAAATAAAAGGCCCTCTTGCATCTTCCCAAGGGCATTTAGAGAGTTTGGAAAAGATGAAAAAAGTGTCACTATTGCGCACAGATTTAATGGGAATCTGAGGGGTAACGTTTTCACACAAAGGGGGGTGGCTGTACGGAACGAGCTGCTGGAGGCCATAGTTGAGGCAGGTGGTATCACAAAGTTTATTAAATATGTAGACAGGTACATGGATAGGACAGGTTTAGATAGATGTGGGCCAAACGCAGGCAGCTGGGACTAGTGTAGATGGGACACGTTGGCCGATATGGGTAAGTTGGGCCGAAGGGCCTGTTTCTACGCTGTATCACTCTATCTCTGTGAATTGTATTAAATGAGGATCTACTGTGCAAGCAGCTGTGAGTGTGTGTAGTTGGTGATTTCCCGTCGCCGTGCGCTGAAATTCCCTTCTTATAGTTACAGAGCGCGTCTCCTGATGTTCGTGAATTTGCATGTGCAAGTATTTCGAAACTTGTCCAGGAAAAAAAGGTGATCCCTTCATTTCTGCAGAAGGATGCCATTCGCTGCTTGGGACCCATGCTTCTCGATCCTAGTGTCGCTGTCAGGGAGACGGCAGCTGGAGCCCTGAGGTATGTTAGCTTTCATAGCAAAAGGATTTGAGTATAGGAGCAGGGAGGTTCTACTGCAGTTGTACAGAGTCTTGGTGAGACCACACCTGGAGTATTGCGTACAGTTTTGGTCTCCAAATCTGAGGAAGGACATTATAGCCATAGAGGGAGTGCAGAGAAGGTTCACCAGACTGATTCCTGGGATGTCAGGACTTTCATATGAAGAAAGACTGGATAGACTTGGCTTATACTCGCTAGAATTTAGGAGATTGAGAGGGGATCTTATAGAAACGTACAAAATTCTTATGGGGTTGGACAGGCTAGATGCAGGAAGATTGTTCCCGATGTTGGGGAAGTCCAGGACAAGGGGGTCACAGCTTAAGGATAAGGGGGAAACCCTTTAGGACCGAGATGAGAAGAAACTTTTTCACACAGAGAGTGGTGAACCTCTGGAACTCTCTGCCACAGAGGGTAGTGAGGCCAGTTCATTGGCTATATTTAAGAGGGAGTTAGATGTGGCCCTTGTGGCTAAAGGGATCAGGGGGTATGGAGAGAAGGCAGGTACGGGATACTGAGTTGGATGATCAGCCATGATCATATTGAATGGCGGTGCAGGCTCGAAGGGCCGAATGGCCTACTCCTGCACCTATTTTCTATGTATCTATGTCAGTGTGGAACCGTCCAAGCTGTGGCAAGCAAGAGTTATTGTATCAGTAATTAGTATCATTGATCATTTCATTCACAAACCTCATATTCCACTTGGGTAGCTTACACTATATCGGTATGAACATAATCAAAATCAGAATCATACTTTATTAGCCAAGTATTTAGAAACATATAAAATTATAAAAGGACTGGACAAGCTAGATGCAGGAAAAATGTTCCCAATGTTGGGCGAGTCCAGAACCAGGGGCCACAGTCTTAGAATAAAGGGGAGGTCATTCAAGACTGAGGTGAGAAAAAACATTTTCACCCAGAGAGTTGTGAATTTGTGGGATCCCCTGCCACAGAGGGCAGTGGAGGCCAAGTCACTGGATGGATTTAAAAGAGAGTTAGATAGAGCTCTGGGGGCTAGTGGAGTCAAGGGATATGGGGAGAAGGCAGGCACGGGTTATTGATAGGGGACGATCAGCCATGATCACAACGAATGGCGGTGCTGGCTCGAAGGGCTGAATGGCCTCCTCCTGCACCTATTTTCTATGTTTCTATGTTTTGCAACTTACGAGGAATTTGATTTGCTGTACAGTCATACCAATAAAAAGCAACATGACACACAAAATACATTTTAGCATAAACATCCACCACAGTGACTCCTCCACATTCCTCACTTTGATAGAAGGCGAAAAAAACATTCATTGAGTGCAGAAGGGAACTGCAGATCTCGGCATATACCAAATACAGGCACAAAGTGCTGGAGTAACTTGGCGGGTCAGGCAGCAACTCTGGAGAAAAAGGAACGGTGATGTTTCGGGTCGGGACCTATCTTGTGTCTGGAGAAGGGTCCCAACCTGAAACGTCACCCAACCATTTTCACCAGAGATGTTGCCTGACCCACTGAATTACTCCAGCACTTTGTGTTTTGCTCAAGATTTCAGCATCTGCAGTTCCTTGTTTTTCTAAATATTTCATTTAAATTCAAAATGAAATATTTACAAGTCGTTCTTTCCTTTTTCAAAATCATTGACCTTTTTAGTATGTCTTCCCAGTATAGAAACATAGAAAATTGGTGCTGTAGTGGGCCATTCAGCCCTTCGAGCCAGCACCACCATTCAATATGATCATGGCTGATCATCTAAAATCAGTTCCTGCTTTTTCCCCATGTCCCTTGATTCCTTTAGCCTTAAGAGCTAAATCCAACTCTCTTGAAAACATAATTGTATATACATTTCAAATTCTCACGGAATGATTTTGTAACTTCACCATTGTATTCGTAGATCGAGAAAAGATCGGGTAGACGCACAGAGTTAGGGAATCGAGAACCAGAGGACATATGTGGGGAGGGGGAAGATTTAATAGGAACCTGAAGGGTGACATTTTCACACAAATGGAGGTTGGTTGTATGGAACAAGTTGCCAGAGAATGTAGTTGAGGTAGTTATTATTGTAATGATTGTGGATGATCAGCCCATGATCACATTGAATGGCGGTGCTGGCTCGAAGGGCCGAATGGCCTACTCCTGCACCTGTCGTCTATTGTCTAATGTGTAAGAAACATTTAGACAGGACATGGATAGGACAGGTGTAGAGGGATATGGGCCAAACGCAAGCAAGTGGGACTAGTGTGGATGGGACATGTAGGTCGGTGCGGGCAAGTTGGGCCGAAGGATCTCTTTCCACGCTCGAGTCTATGACGAACAGATGGCAACATTGTCAGAAGGGAAGAGGAGAAATAATATAATTTTTTTGGAGAAGTGAAAATAGACGGTTGCAAGCAGCAAAGTGAATAACAATAAATATTTGTTCATGACAGAAATCTTAGCGCCTGTGGAGGGTACGATGTTTGCGACGAGATGGTGAAGCAAGATGTTTTGACCCCTCTTGCGGCACTGTTACGGGAGGTAAGCTCTTGATGCACAAAACAAATCCATGCGCTGGTGATTTGACACAAAGCTCAGTGGAGTAACTCAGCGGGTCGGGCAGCATCTCTGGAGGAAAAGGATGGGTGATATCTTGGATCGGACCTCCTCAGACTGAAAGTGTGTGGGGGGGGGGGAGATGGGAGGGGGGAGGGTGGGGACTGGAGGCGAGGAGCTGGAGGTGAGAAATGACCAGGACCAATAATCTTTTCTCGTCTCCAGCTCACCACCATCACTCCCGCCCCCCTAATTCTAGTCTGAAGGAGGGTCCCGAACCGAAACATCGCCCATCTTTTTTCTCCAGAGATGCTGCCTGACCCACTGAGTTACTCCACCATCTTTGGTATAAGCCGGCCTCTGCAGTTCTCTGTTTCTCCACATGCTGGTGTTTGGCTTTATTTATAAAGTTCATCTCCATGGGATGGTCTCAGTGTTGCCGTGACTGTGTTGGACACAGTTCAGTAGAATCACACTCTGCATAAGCACCACCATACACCAGGAGTGTTTTATTGTTAGATGTCCCAGACAGAACAATGACATTAGTAATTAAATTCCAGGCGAGGCAGAGGTTCACCTGCACCTCCTCCAACCTCATCTATTGCATCCGCTGTTCCAGGTGTCAACTGCCCTCCATCGGTGAGACCAAGCGCAGGCTTGGCGATCGCTTCGCCCAACACCGCTGCTCAGTCCGCAATAACCAACCTGATCTCCCGGTGGCTCAGCACTTCAACTCCCCCTCCCATTCCGAATACGTCCTTTCTGTCCTGGACCTCCTCCATGGCCGGAGTGAGTCCCAAATTGGAGGAGTAGCACCTCATATTTTGCTTGGGTAGTTTACACCCCAGCGGTATGAACATTGACTTCTCCAATTTCAGGTAGTCCTTGCTTTCTCCCTCCTTCCCCTCCCCTTCCCAGCTCTCCCACAAACCTACTGTCTCTGCCTTTTCCTTTCTTTTTCCTGCCCCCCACCCTCCCATCAGTCAGAAGAAGGGTCTCGACCCAAAACGTTGCCTATTCCTTCGCTCCATAGATGCTGCCTCACCCGCTGAGTTTCTCCAGCATTTTTGACTTCCTATTAAACTAGTAAGTTTAATTGGCTTCTGTATGTGTGTAGGATCAGGTCGGGTGGAGTTCCCCCCCCCCGCCATGGGTACCATGTAGTCCCGTGCTACCTGCTCCAAGGTCAGATAGTCGGCGACTAAACCGTCTCCCCCACCTGGTTTACCAGGTGAGGAGGGGGCTGTGGACCCCCAGCGGGACCAAAAACAAGACCTGTCAAAGGGCGGATGAGCTCCTAGTGAGCCAACGGCCATCCACACTTCAGTAGAAGTTGCGATCACTGTCGTACACTTTATTAGCCAAGTATGTTTTGCAACATACGAGGAATTTCATTTGCCAAGTCAGTCATACAAATAAAAAGCAACAAAACACACAAAATACATTTTAACATAAACATCCACCACAGTGATAAAGGAAACAGGCCCATGAGATTCGGCAAGGTGACTTTGAAACTAGCACAATGAATTGGGGGGGGGGGGGGGGAGGGTCTGAGTGAGGGAGTGTGGACACCTGAGTCTGGTAGGCCACCTCTGCATCCTATTCAAAGCCTCCACGTCCTTCCTGCAATGGGGCAATGGAGAAATACCTTGTGGGTAAATGTTGGTGGTGGTGATTCTTTGATTCAAAGTCTGTAGGCTGAACTTATTACCACACTGTAAAGTTGTTCCCTTTGTATGAAGAGATACTGTCACTAGCTTTGATTTTTGTCGACAGTGTTGTACGGGATTAGATTCCACTGCCGTCAGTCCTCGTAAAAAGCAAGTTTCTGATAAAAACTACCTGGAGGGTGTGTCCAATGAGGCG
The DNA here is from genome assembly GCF_010909765.2 of Amblyraja radiata. Taxonomy (NCBI): domain Eukaryota; kingdom Metazoa; phylum Chordata; class Chondrichthyes; order Rajiformes; family Rajidae; genus Amblyraja; species Amblyraja radiata. The sequence continues at coordinate 45,792,666 of NC_045972.1, read as the reverse complement.
ATCCACCTTCTCTGGAACTTGTGGTAAGTTCACCCCTCACCTCGGGGTGAAATTTTCTGAGTAACTATCTGTTTGATTTGAGCATTTTTATTGCAAATCTTCTTGAATAGTCAAAGTCCAGTTATAACAAAGAATCATTGATTATCTGTGAGAAGAAAAGAGAATGATTTCAGATTTAGAGATACAGCACGGAAACAGGCCCTTCGGCCCACCGGGTCCACGCCGACCAGCGATCCCCGCACATTAACACTATCCCACACACATGGGACATTTTTTACATTTACCAAGCCAATTGACCTACAAACCTGCACGTCTTTTGAGTGTGTGAGGAAACCGACGATCTCGGAGAAAACCCACGCAGGTCATGGGGAGAACGTGCAAACTCCATACAGACAGCGCCCGTAGTCGGGATCAAACCCGGGTCTCCGACGCTGCATTCGCTGTAAGGCAGCAACTCTACTGCTGCACCAATTTTATCAAAGCAAATTAACTTACAAATCTATGTCTTTGGAGTTTGTGGGGGAACCAGAACACCAGGAGAAAACCCACGTGATCACAGGTAGAACATACAAACACCATGCAGACAGCACCCGTAGTCAGGATCGAACCCTGGTCTCTGACGCTTTAAGGCAGCAACCCACCATGCCGCCCCAATGTTTCTGATGATGCCAGGGGTAACATTGGTTGCAGGTTTTCTTCCTGTCTCATTGTGTATTCTAATCAAATAATTTAATAGTTGCTAACGACGTTGGGACGACAGATGGCACAATGGGCTAAGTGTTCGGCTGGCAACCGGAAGGTAGCTGGTTCGAATCCCGCTTGGAGCGCATACTGTCGTTGTGTCCTTGGGCAAGACACTTCACCCACCTTTGCCTGTGTGTGTCCTTGGGCAAGACACTTCACCCACCTTTGCCTGTGTGTGTGGATGTAATTATGTGAAGCACTTTGGGGTCAATGCAAGTTGACTAAAAATGTGCTATATAAATAAAGAAATTTAATTTAATTTAACAAAGTATTGCAGTTGGAAAATAGACACAAAATGCTGGAGTAACTCAGCGAGACAGGCAGCATCTCTGGAGAGAAGGAATGGGTGACGTTTTGGGTCGAGAACCTTCTTCAGACTGAGAGTCAGGGGAGAGGGAGACACAAGGAAGGGTAAGGTGTGAAAACAAGACATCAAAGGGGATGAGGTTCAAGGGGATGTATGTAGAATAGAACAGGGGAGGTACAGCGAGACCTGGGTGTCCTTGTACACCGGTCACTGAAAGTTGGCTCATAGGTACAGCAGGCAATGAAGAAAGCTAATGGAATGTTGGCCTTCATAACAAGAGGATTTCAGTATAGGAGTAAAGAGGTTCTTCTGCAGTTGTATAGTGCTCTGGTGAGACCACATCTGGAGTATTGTGTACAGTTTTGGTCTCCTAATTTGAGGAAGGACATCCTTGTGATTGAAGCAGTGCAGCGTAGGTTCACGAGATTGATCCCTGGGATGGCGGGACTGTCATATGAGGAAAGATTGGAAAGACTAGGCTTGTATTCACTGGAATTTAGAAGGATGAGGGGGAATCTTATAGAAACATATAAAATTATAAAGGACTGGACAAGCTAGATGCAGGAAAAATGTTCCCAATGTTGGGCGAGTCCAGAACCAGGGGCCACAGTCCTAGAATAAAGGGGAGGTCATTTAAGACTGAGGTGAGAAAAAACGTTTTCACCCAGAAAGTTGTGAATTTATGGAATTCCCTGCCACGTCACTGGATGGATTTAAGAGAGAGTTAGATAGAGCTCTAGGGGCTAGTGGAGTCAAGGGATTATGGGGAGAAGGCAGGCACGGGTTATTGATAGGGGACGATCAGCCATGATCACAACGAATGGCGGTGCTAGCTCGATATGCCGAATGGCCTCCTCCTGCACCTAGTTTCTACTAGACCAAGTGCGGTTGTGGGGGGGAGGGGGAGGTGGCATGCAGCGTCACACACACTAACTATCTCCCCCGCACGCACGCTAATTACCCCCCTTGATATTATATTAATATTATTAATTTGCTCCTTTTACCCCATAACCACCCTATCTACTGACGCATAGGCCCCAACTTGCAGTCACATCTAGAGAGGGGGGGGGGGGGGGGGGTTAGAGAGTGAGGGCAGAGAGAGAAGGGGCAGAGACAGAGACAGAGAGAGAGACAGACAGAGACACAGAGAGAGGGGCAAGAGAGATAGGGGGGCGGAGAGGAGGAGAAGAGGGAGGGTGGGTGAGGGGGGAAAGGTGGGGGAGGAGAGAGAGGGTGAGAGGGGCAGAGAGAGGGGGTGCTGAGAGGGGGGTGAGGGGGAGAGGTGGGGAGCAAGGAGGGGGAGGGAGGGTGGAGGGAAGGGGGTAGGGGTGTGTGGAGGGGAGGGGGGTTAGGGGAGGGACGGTGGGGGAGGAGGGGAAAAAAAGAGGGGAGAGAGAGAGAGAGGGGGGGGGAGAGGAGAGGGGGGGGAGAGGAGAGAGGGAGAAGGAGAGGGGGGGAGAAGGAGAGGGGGGGAGAAGGAGAGGGGGGGGGGGAGGTGAGGGTGCCTTTTTACTTCAACCCAAACAACCATTTGCAGGCAGTACTTTTTTCCTCAAACTAACCATATTTTCATTTTCAAACCACATTATGGGTACTCACAGCTGTGGAGACATTTGTTCAGTGTTTTTCAGAGCTCTGATTGAGGCACACCACTTCCTGGTTTTATAGTCCCTTCCCCTGCCTCCAGCGGGGGCAGCAGAGAGAATGGGGAATTTTGTAAAAACATTAATATCTCTGTCATTTTTCATCGACGGGAAAAATCCTCGGCACACATACGGCGGAGGGGGGCTCTTAGCGAGGTGGCCAAAAATGACGGCCGTTAGTGGCGGCGTTCTCTCAGACATCGCAGCACAGATGGCCAAAACCGGTCAAGAACAGACTTTTAGTAATATATATATATATAGATGTTTCGAATAGATCATTGTTAGCTCGGAGAAGGTGACAACAAAACATGCAGAGATAAAATGTAATCAGGGGGAGATTCAGACTGGTCGGAGAACTAGGAAAGGGGGGGGGGGGGGGCTGGAGAGTGAATGCAAGGATTAATTGAAGTTAGAGAAGTCAATGTTCGTACCGCTGGGGTGTAAGCTGCCCAAGCGAAATATGAGGTGCTGTTCCTCCAATGTGCGCTGGGCCTCACTCTGACAGTGGAGGAGACCCAGGGCAGAAAGGCCAGTGTGGGAATGGGAGGAGGGAGTTAAAGTGTTGAGCAACCGGGAGATCAAGTAGTTCCTACACATCGCAGTTGGAATATCTGGGCCTAATCTAATTGTGGGTTAATTGGCTACCGTGAATTGTACCGTTACGTGTTGGGAGTGCATGTGATAGATGGATAACAGAACTAGTGCGAGCGGATGATCGATGATCGATGATAGATATGGATTGAATGTTTGAAAGATATAGCATTGGGACAGGCCCTTCAGCCCACCAAGCCCATGGCGACCATCGATCGATTCAATCAATCTATCTAATTCTCGACTGTTCAATATGGTGAATGATTTGTGAGCAGAAATGGAGATGTCAACTAAATAAAGATAATGTAGTGTGGGCATTTTTCTTTTGTTTTCTCAGTGAAAGCAGCAGCAGGGCCGTGTGTGTCTTCAATAAAGAAGGTTTATTGGATATCTGTATTTTGTGCTTGAGGCGATTTATGGACAATATAGAATTGGCCATTTCTGCAGGTGAGTCATCTCCATTATCATTAAATATTTTTGTGCTAACTTTGTTCAATAACTTTCTTCATGCAGATTTTCAAATGAACATTGCGTTTGATGGAATTTCCTTTCACAATCTTTAATAAAGGTTGGGCTTTGTAAAATTTAAAATTTGAACACTGTCAGCACTATTTTGGTTTAGTTTGGAGATGCAGAGCGAAAACAGGCCCTTCGGCCCAACGAATCTGCGCCGACCAGCGATCCCCGCACATTGACACTATCCTACACACACCAGGAACCCAATTTACAATTATACCAAGCCAATTAACCTACAAACATGTACGTCTTTGGAGTGTGGGAAGAAACTGAAACCCACGCCAGGTCACGGGGAGAACATACAAACTCCGTACAGACAGCGCCCGCAGTCAGGATCGAACCCGGGTCTCTGGCGCTGTGAGTGCTATAAGACAACTCTACCGCTGCTCCACCCTGCTAGTATATTTTGATGCCCACTCCAGCAGAGTGGATACAGTTTAATTACTACTTGGTGCCATCTCAATTTGGTTATTCCTAATTTCCTTATGATTTTGAGTCCAACTCCGCCCTGAAACTTATTTTATAATTCCCAACTTTTCAACTAGGGTTCCTAAGATTTAACCTTCAAGAAAATAGTGTACATTGATTGGTTAAATCGATTTAGTTTTTACCATTAATTCAGCTTTTGGGATTATATCGCTTAGCTGCCTAATTGCTGTCATCAGCTGGGTAGAATTTTGAATCTTTATTTATTTCTTGCAAGTTTACGTGTCCAAGACTCACTTTATAAATACTTGTCGTTTGATACCAAATATATGTACGTTGATCAGAATACGTGGTCAGTAATGAAGTCACGATTGTTCCCACTGGCAGGGAGGAAAGGTTTTCCTCGAGACTTTGGACTTTTTGACTATAGACATACACAGCATGGAAACAGGACATGTGGCCCAACGAGTCCGTGCCGACCAGCGATCACCTTCGTACACTAACACTACCCCACACACTTGGGATAATTTACAATTTTACCAAAGCCAATTAACCTACAAACCTGCACGTCTTTGGAGTGTGGGAGAAAACCCACACAGGTCACGGGGAGAACGTACAAACTCCACACAGACAGCACCCGCAGTCAGGATCGAACCCGGGTCTCTGGCGCTGTGAGGCAGCAACTCTATCGCTGCGCCATCGTGCCGCACTGAATATCCAGTGATTTGGATCGCAGTCAGGGCCTGAGCTATAGGGTTGAGCAGGCTAGGACTTTATCCCTTGGAGCGCAGGAGGATGAGGGGAGATCTTATAGAGGTGTGCAAAATCATGAGAGGAATAGATCGGGTAGACCACAGAGTCTTTTGCCCAGAGTAGGGGAATCAAGAACCAGAGGACATAGGTTTAAGGTGTGGGATGGGAAAAATATATTAGGAGGGGAAAATGTAAGAGGGGTAACTTTTTTACACAAAGGGTGGTGGGTGTATGGAATGAGCTGCCTGAGGAGGTAGTTGAGGCAGGGATTATCACTACGTTTAAGAAACATTTAGACAGGAATGTAAATAGGATAGGTTTACAGGGATATGGGCCAAATGCAGGCAGGTGGAAATAGTGTAGATGGGACATGTTGGTTGGTGGGGGCAAGTTGGGTCGAAGGGTCTATTTCCACACTATTTACAGTGGCTCAGATTCCTTCCCTGCCATTCAGATTCTGCATCATTTAGACTTCATTGTGGGGAAAACCTGATCAGGCAACAACCTGCCTGAGCGTTACATCAATAATTCCTCCCAGAAATAAAATTAGAACACATAAAATAAGATTAGACTGTCTGAAATAAGATTAGAGTCTGGGAAATGAGATGAGAACATTTGATGAAGGAAAAATCCTAACTACCACAGGATAAAATTTCACAAAAAAAAAATCAGATCGCTTATTCATGCTTGTAAATTGCAATCAAAGTGCATTAGAATTATTTTTATAAACCTGCTGTTCGCCGTGCAATAATTTTGGCTTGGTATATCATGAAAAAATGTTCGGGACCTGTACAACAAGCGATAGGTTCCTGAGTGTTTATTACAGTGGGGCTTGTCCTATCGAAAGTATAACTGGATTTCATTTGAACCCAGCTATGAAGTTTAGTTGGACAATAGACAATAGGTGCAGGAGTAGGCCATTCGGCCCTTCGAGCCAGCACCGCCATTCAATGTGATCATGGCTGATCATCCCCAATCAGTACCCCGTTCCTGCCTTCTCCCCATATCCCCTGACTCCGCTATTTTTGAGAGCCCTATCTAGCTCTCTCTTGAAAGCATCCGAAGAACCGGCCTCCACCGCCCTCTGAGGCAGAGAATTCCACAGACTCACCACTCTCTGTGAGAAAAAGTGTTTCCTCGTCTCCGTTCTAAATGGCTTCCTCATTCTTAAACTGTGGCCCCTGGTTCTGGACTCCCCCAGCATCGGGAACATGTTTCCTGCCTCCAGCGTGTCCAAACCCTTAACAATCTTATATGTTTTAATAAGAATCCCTCTCATCCTTCTAAACTCCAGAGTGTACAAGCTGGTGTTTGTAGCGTTCAAGAGCCTGGTGGTTGAAGGGAAGAGGCTGCTCCTGAACCTGGTGGTGACGGTTTTCAGGCCCCTGTGCCTTCTTCCCGATGGCAGGGGTGAAATGAGTGCGTGGCCAGGATGGTGTGGGTCTCTGACGATGCTGGCTGCCTTTTTGAGGCAGCGACTCCTATACACAATGGTGGGGAGGGGTCAGTACCAGTGATGGACTGGGCAGTGTTCACCACTTTCTGTAATCTTCATTCCTGGACCTTGGAGTTAGTTAGGCCACGATGCAACCAGTCATTATGCTCTTTGCTGTACACCTGTAGAAATTCTTTTTTATTTTAAATTTTTATTTTTTTTTATTTTTGTTAGAAGCAATTGTACAGAGATAAAACATTCGGCATCTAAAATGATACAATTATCGTACAGCTTCATTTTTAACCTTATAACCTAAACTATGAAAATGAAAAAGAATAGAAGAAAGAAAAGTGAAAAGATAGGTTAAAGAAGAGCCAAAGAAAATCCCCTAACTACCAAAGCAGTGTAGCAGAAAGATATAGAAATGAAAAAAAAAGAAAGCTGTGGAGACACTGGTATCGTTCTCGTTGTAGGACATTGATCATTCTTTTAATCTGGATTTTTAACTCATGGATTGTGTTTTAAAAATATATAATTTATGATGCTTTTATAAGTGATATACTTAGATTTCTGGACTACACGTCTTCCCACCCTGCCCCCTGTAAAGACTCCATCCCCTACTCCCAATTCCTCCGCCTACGCCGCATCTGTTCCCAGGATGAGACATTTCATACCAGGGCATCGGAAATGTCCTCGTTCTTCAGGGAACGGGGATTCCCCTCCGCCACCATAGATGAGGCTCACACCAGGGTCTCATCCATACCCCGTAACACTGCTCTCCCCATCCCCGCACACGCAACAAGGGCAGAGTCCCTCTGGTCCTCACCTTTCACCCCACCAGCCGGCAAATACAACACATAATCCTCCGCCATTTCCGCCACCTCCAACGTGACCCCACCACTCGCCACATCTTCCCATCTCCCCCCATGTCTGCCTTCCGCAAAGACCGCTCCCTCCGCAACTCCCTCGTCAATTCTTCCCTTCCCTCCCGCACCACCCCCTCCCCGGGCACTTTCCGTTGCAACCGCAAGAAATGCAACACCTGTCCCTTCACCTCCCCCCTCGACTCCATTCAAGGTCCCAAGCAGTCGTTCCAGGTGCGACAAAGGTTCACCTGTATCTCCTCCAACCTCATCTACTGCATCCGCTGCTCTAGATGTCAGCTAATTTACATCGGTGAGACCAAGCGTAGGTTGGGCGACCGTTTCGCCGAACACCTCCGCTCAGTCCGCCTTAACCTACCTGACCTCCCGGTGGCTCAGCACTTCAACTCCCCCTCCCATTCCCAATCCGACCTCTCTGTCCTGGGTCTCCTCCATTGCCAGAGTGAGCAACAGCGGAAATTGGAGGAACAGCACCTCATATTCCGTCTGGGGTCCTTGCGCCCTTATGGCATCAACATTGAATTCCCCCAATTTGGCTAGCCTGTGCTGTCCCCTCCCCTTCCTTCACCCTCTAGCTGTCTCCTCCCACCCTCCCATCCGCCCGCCCTCGGGCTCCTCCTCCTCCCTTTTTCCTTCTTTCTTTCCCCACCCCCCATCAGTCTGAAGAAGGGTTTCGGCCCGAAACGTCGCCTATTTCCTTCGCTCCATAGATGCTGCTGCACCCGCTGAGTTCCCCCAGCAATTTTGTGTACTTAGATTTTATATGTACTTTATGATATTTTTAATATGCAATGCATTTTTATGTAGTTGCCCCTTGTCTGGACCTCGCGATTATTATTATTATTATTATTATTATTATTATTATTATTATTATTATTATTATTATTATTATTATTATATACCTTGCCCCTCGTCCGCCCTCACCCAACCCAGCATCGGATTTAAATTTAAATTTGTGTTGCACCATACTATTGTTGTAAGAATTCGGTGAAGGGTGTCCATGTCTTCAGAAATTGATCTGTTGTTTCCGCCAAGACAAGCCAAGCCAATGTTTTCCAAATGTAGTGTCTCGGACATGTCTGTGATCCACATCTTCACTGTAGGGATTCAACAGGAAGTTTGCATTTTCTCTAAGCTATTTATAGTTCTACTGGATCAATGCTTCTAAAATATTTGCACCGCAAGCCTATTGTTCATTGATGAATGCAAGGGGTCTCATGGAGAAGAAGGCAAACAAATTGAGTTTAGTTTATTGTCATGCGTCGTACAGTGAAAAGCTTTTGTTGCCTACTAACCAGTCAGCGGAAAGTCAATGCATCATTATAATTGAGCCGTTCACAGTGTACAGATACATGATGAAGGGTATAACGTTTAGGGCAAGGTAAAGTCCAATCAAAGATAGTCTGAGGGTCTCCAATGGGGCAGATAGTAGCTCAGGCCCACTCTCTAGTTGGTGATAGGATGGTTCAGTTGCCATAACAGGTAGGTAGAAACTGTCCCCGAATCTGGAGGTGTGCGTTTTCACAAGTGTTTACCTTTTAGGAGAGGGGAGAAGAGGGAGTGGCCAGGGTGCGACTTGTCCTTGATTCTGCTGCTGGCCTTGCCAAGGCAGCGTGAAGTGTAGATGGAGTCAATGGAAGTGAGGTTGGTTTATGTGAAGGTAGACAAGATGCTGGGGAAACTCAACGGGTGAGGCAGCATCTATGGAGCGATGGAATAGGTGACGTTCCGGGTCGAGACCCTTCTTCAGACGTGATGGTCTGGGCCGTATCCACAATTCTCTGCCATTACGTGGTCTTGGATGGATGGATGGTCTTGAATTGTAAAGGACATCAAAGGGACTCTCGCTTCCTCTCAAAATGGTCTGCTCCTATCTTACGTTCAAGATATTCTCCAAAGTATTTTGTCTCCCTGCACTTGCAGAAATAAGCTTGAATGTCTTCTAGTGCTAAGACCATGTGAAGCAGGATCATTTTGAATTTAAGATGTTGATTCTGGTCAAATGGATAATGTTCCCAGCAGATGTCCAATGACTTTGCTCTGGAGTAATCTGATCTCAAAGAATGTGTGTGGTGGCCACGAACCTTCCCCTGCGTGTTTAAGGCCACTCACTCTTCACCGTGTGAATCCAAATAACTCACCGCATGTAAATTTTTCAAGTGAACTTGAGGTCAGTTAATTGGTTATTGGTCTCAGGCTTGAAGATTGGTTTCATGCTAGATGGCGACCTCTTTCTGGAGATTAGTTGATGTCCCATGGCGATATTCTCAGATGAACGCGGGTGAAATGGAGCATTGGGCAGAATGTAAGTTGCCATTTCTTAAATATTGCAAAGGATTTTAGTTGAAATGTAATGACAAGGAACTGCAGATGCTGGTTTATACCAAAGATAGACACAACGTGCTGGAGTAACGCAGCAGGTCAGGCAGCATCACTGGAGAACATCGATCGGTGGTTTCAAAACAAGACCCTTCTTTATACTTTGTATGAAATCTGTCCCGAGTTCTTTTTGATTCTTAAGATATGTTGATTTGTTGGGAAAAACAAGGGAGGCACGGTGGTGCAGCGGTAGAGTTGCTGCCACACAGCGCCCCAGACCCAGGTTCGATCCTGACCATGGGTGCTGTCTGTACAGAGTTTATACGTTCCCACGTGGGTTTTCTCCGGAATCTCCAGTTTCCTCCCGCACTCAAAAGGCGTACAGGTTTGTAGGCTAATTGGCTTTGTATAATTGAAAATTGCCCCAAGTGTGTGTAGGATAGTGTTAGTGTGTTAGGATCGCTCGACAGTGCAGACTCGATGGGCTGAAGGGCCTGTTTCCACACTGTATCTCTAAACTAAATTAAAAATCCCTGAAGGTGGATAAAAACCTCAGCTGCATGAAGTGTATTACACAGTTCTTTCACAATTTTCTCGGAAATGAATAAAAGTTATTCATGCACTTATAAAGAATTAGCAAATGAATGTACAGATTGGAGTTTGAAATTTGTATTGCTCGTCAGAGAAATTTTAAAACCACCAAAATGATATCTTAGCAACAAAGTAGAAAATATAATTCACGTAGCGGAGTCTTTTTATTAAGGACACAAAGTGCTTGAGTAACTCCGCGTTTAAGAAGGAACTGCAGATGCTGGAAATATCGAAGGTAGACAAAAATGCTGGAGAAACTCTGCTGGTGAGGCAGCGTCTATGGAGGGAAGGAATAGGTGACGTTTGGGGTCGAGACCCTTCCAGTAACTCAGCGGATCAGGCAGCATCTTTGAAGGACGTGGACAGGTGATGTGCAGGAAGGAACTGCAGATGCTGGTTTATACTAAGTGCTGGAGTAACTCAGCAGGGCAGTCAGCATCTCTGGGGAACAAAGGAAGAGGTGACATTTTGGGTCGAGACCCTCCTTCAGACTGAAGATTATGTTTTGGGTCAGAACCTTTCAGACTGTAAGGGGAAGGGGGGGGGGTGGAGGGGAGGGAAAGCTGGAGGCACAGGGCATGCAAAGCCTGAATGGGAATAGGTTTACATAGGTGTAGGAAGGAACTGCAGATGCTGATTTAAACCGAAGATAGACACAAAATGCTGGAGTGACTCAGCGGGACAGACAGCATCTGGAGAGAAGGAACGGGTGACGTTACGGGTCGAGACCCTTCTTCAGACTGATTTAGGTGTGGGTGATTTTTAATAGGCAGATGGTGGACAAAGACCAGAGATAAAAAGACAGCAGGTGTGAGAGGTTATATTTAGAGGTGGGTTCATGAAGTTTTATGCAAGATATTGAAATATGGACCAGGTTAGATTTGGAGCCATCTAGTGGTATAAAGTGTATCCACATTTGAAAAGCTTAGAAGCACAATGGCATTTAAAAAATAAATGAAAAAGGACTTGTGTTCAGATGAGCTGAATTATTGGTGTGTACATTGACTTCTCTAACTTCAGATTGCCCTTGCTTTCTCTCTCTCTCCATCCCCTCCCCCTTCCCAGTTCTCCCACTAGTCTTACTGTCTCCGACTACATTCTATCTCTGTCCCGCCCCCTCCCCTGACATGAAGTCTGAAGAAGGGTCTCGACCCGAAACGTCGCTCATTCCTTCTCTCTAGAGATGCTGCCTGACCCGCTGAGTTCCTCCAGCATCTTGTGTCTACCCTGTGCGGTATAGTTCTTCGGTATAGACCAGGTTCAGGAATAGCTACTTCCCCACAGCCATCAGGCTATTAAACTTGGCTTGGACAAAACTCTGAACATTAATAGCCCATTATCTGTTATTTGCACTTTATCAGTTTATTTATTCATGTGTGTATATATTTATACAATGGTATATGGTGTGGTAAATTGGATTAGTAAGTATGCAGATGATACTAAGATAGGTGGGGTTGCGGGTAATGAAGTAGAGTTTCAAAGTCTACAGAGAGATTTATGCCAGTTGGAAGAGTGGGCTGAAAGATGGCAGATGGAGTTTAATGCTGATAAGTGTGAGGTGCTACATCTTGGCAGGACAAATCAAAATAGGACGTACATGGTAAATGGTAGGGAATTGAAGAATGTAGGTGAACAGAGGGATCTGGGAATAACTGTGCACAGTTCCCTGAAAGTGGAATCTCATGTAGATAGGGTGGTAAAGAAAGCTTTTGGTGTGCTGGCCTTTATAAATCAGAGCATTGAGTATAGAAGTTGGGATGTAATGTTAAAATTGTACAAGGCATTGGTGAGGCCAATTCTGGAGTATGGTGTACAATTTTGGTCGCCTAATTATAGGAAGGATGTCAACAAAATAGAGAGAGTACAGAGGAGATTTACTAGAATGTTGCCTGGGTTTCAGCAACTAAGTTACAGAGAAAGGTTGAACAAGTTAGGGCTTTATTCTTTGGAGCGCAGAAGGTTAAGGGGGGACTTGATAGAGGTTTTTAAAATGATGAGAGGGATAGACAGAGTTGACGTGGAAAAGCTTTTCCCACTGAGAGTAGGGAAGATTCAAACAAGGGGACATGACTTGAGAATTAAGGGACTGAAGTTTAGGGGTAACATGAGGGGGAACTTCTTTACTCAGAGAGTGGTAGCTGTGTGGAATGAGCTTCCAGTGAAGGTGGTGGAGGCAGATTCGTTTTTATCATTTAAAAATAAATTGGATAGTTATATGGATGGGAAAGGAATGGAGGGTTATGGTCTGAGTGCAGGTATATGGGACTAGGGGAGATTATGTGTTCGGCACGGACTAGAAGGGCCGAGATGGCCTGTTTCCGTGCAGTAATTGTTATATGGTTATATGGACACACTGATCTGTTCTGTAGTCATGCCTACTATGTTCTGTTGTGCTGAAGCAAAGCAAGAATTACATTGTCCTATCAGGGACACATGATAATAAATTCTCTTGAATCTTGAATCCCATTCCAGAATCTTCAACACACTGTGCCGTATCAACTAACTCAGCTGAAATTTGGATTACATTTAAATTATCAAAAACGTTGTCACAGCTTTATGTGTTGCCTTACTCTGTGTGAGGCTGAATGTAACTGAGGTAAATCTGTGCCTTCCATCCACAGCTTATTGTCTGCAGACTGTTGCTGAAGACAATGCTGAGCTCCTGGCAGCCTTCACTCCGCAAGTCCTGCAGGTGTTGGAGGTGGTGCTTTTATCTTCAGGAGATACCCCAGACCATCTGCTGCTGAGGACACTTGTAGCAGGTAACGGCGCACACTAAAAATAATTTAAAATCTTCTCTGTCATCTGTCCAGGCATACAAAATGTTTACCCGAGTCCTGTTTGTGTCTGAAGAAGGGTCTCGACCTGAAACGTCACCCATTCCTTTTCTCCAGTGATGCTGCCTCACCCGCTGAGTTACTCCGGCATTTTGCGTTTATCTTCGGTGTAAGCCAGCGTCTGCAGTTCCTTCCTGCAAAGAAAATGTTCAGTTTAGTTTATTGTCACATGTACCGAAGGTTCAGTGCAAAGCTTTTGTTGTGTGCAAACCAGCAGAGCTAAGGGCGGCACGGTGGCACAGCAGTTGCTGCCTTACAGCGTCAGAGACCCGGGGTTCAATCCTGACTACGGGTGCTGTCAGTACGGGATTTGTACCATCTCTCTGTGACCTGCTTGGGTTACCTCCAGGTGCTCTGATTTCCTCCCACATTCCAAAGACGTGTAGGTTTGTAGGTTAATTGACTTTGGTTAAATTGTCCCTTTTGTGTGTAGGATAGTGTTAGTGTGTTGGTTGGGGTGGACCCGGTGGGCCTGTTTCCGCGCTGTATCTCGAAAACTAAAACTAAAACAGCTGAGAAAAGAGTTTGTACAGTAGGGTCTGTTGACTAATCCAGGCTTTTGCATCCTATTAACTGGAGGAGGAAGAGATCTACAAAGGATGACATTGATGCATGTCGCAAGGAACGGCAAGTGCTGCTTTACAAAATACGACAAAGTGCCGGAGTAACTCGGTGGGTCAGGCAGCATCTCTGGAGAACATGATTAGGTGATGTTTTGGGTTTGGAACCTTATTCAGTTTGTTTATCGGATTTGATATAATAAATGCTCATAATTTATTTTGATGCTCTTTGCAAAGGCCTTGGAATGTTTTTTTTTATTAACACAAGTCAACATGCATCAGGACCACGTGAGAAGTGTCCCATTGATTAGGTAACGGGGGGGGGGGAGGAGGTTTATACCATGTCAATAAGAACATGCATTTTCTCCCCACACTTGAGTTGGATTAATTGAAAAAAAAAGTGACTATTTCTGCTCAAACCTGTTTAAAAAGTGAATCACCTCAGAAATATCACCAAATTGATCACCAAACTCGGTAACCTGGGCATCGACCCCTCCCTCTGCAACTGGATACTGGACTTTCTAACCAACAGACCCCAGTCTGTTAGGTTAGACAAGCACACCTCTTCAACCCTCACCCTGAACACCGGCGTTCCACAGGGCTGTGTGCTGAGCCCCCTCCTCTACTCCCTCTTCACCTATGACTGCACACCTGTACATGGTACTAACACCATCATCAAGTATGCAGATGATACAACGGTGATTGGCCTCATCAGCAACAACGATGAGTCGGCCTACAGGGAGGAGGTCCAGCACTTAGCAGCATGGTGCGCTGACAACAACCTGGCCCTTAACTCCAAGAAGACCAAGGAGCTCATTGTAGACTTCAGGAAGTCCAGGGGCGGCACGCACACCCCCATCCACATTAACGGGACGGAGGTGGAACGTGTTTCTAGCTTCAGGTTCCTGGGAGTCAACATCTCCGATGACCTCTCTTGGACCCACAATACCTCAACTCTGATCAAGAAGGCTCACCAGCGTCTCTTCTTCCTGAGGAGACTGAAGAAGGTCCATCTGTCTCCTCAGATCCTGGTGAACTTCTACCGCTGCACCATCGAGAGCATCCTTACCAACTGCATCACAGTATGGTATGGCAACTGCTCTGTCTCCGACCGGAAGGCATTGCAGAGGGTGGTGAAAATTGCCCAACGCATCACCGGTTCCTCGCTCCCCTCCATTGAGTCTGTCCAAAGCAAGCGTTATCTGCGGAGGGCGCTCAGCATCGCCAAGGACTGCTCTCACCCCAACCATGGACTGTTTACCCTCCTACCATCCGGGAGGCGCTACAGGTCTCTCCGTTGCCGAACCAGCAGGTCCAGGAACAGCTTCTTCCCGGCGGCTGTCACTCTACTCAACAACGTACCTCGGTGACTGCCAATCACCCCCCCCTACCCCCCGGACACTTATTATCACTTATTATTATTTATTTAAATCATTTGCTATGTCGCTCTTCCAGGGAGATGCTAAATGCATTTCGTTGTCTCTGTACTGTACACTGACAATGACAATTAAAATTGAATCTGAATCTGAATCTGAATCTGAATCTGAAATATCCCTTGACTCCACTAGCCCCTAGAGCTCTATCTAACTCTCTCTTAAATCCATCAAGTGACTTGGCCTCCACTGCCCTCTGTGGCAGGGAATTCCATAAATTCACAACTCTCTGGGTGAAAACGTTTTTTTCTCACCTCAGTCTTAAATGACCTCCCCTTATTCTAAGACTGTGGCCCCTGGTTCTGGACTCGCCCAATATTGGGAACATTTTTCCTGCATCTAGCTTGTCCAGTCCTTTTATAATTTTATATGCTTCTATAAGATTTCCCTCTCATCCTTCTAAACTCCAGTGAATACAAGCCTAGTATTTTCAATCTTTCCTCATATGACAGTCCCGCCATCCCAGGGTTCAATCTCGTGAATCTACGCTGCACTGCCTCAATCACAAGGATGTCCTTCCTCAAATTAGGAGACCAAATCAAATCACCCAAATCACCCGATCTGAACCCAACTGAGCATGCATTTTATATGCCGAAGAGAAAACTCTTCAGGGGACTAGCCCCCCAAACAAGCATAAGCTAAAGATGGCTGCAAAACAGGCCTGGCAGAGCATCACCAGAGAAGACACCCAGCAACTGGTGATGTCCATGAATCGCAGACTTCAAGCAGTCATTGCATGCAAAGGATATGCAACAAAATACTAAACATGACTACTTTCATTTACATGACATTGCTGTGTCCCAAACATTATGGCGCCCTGAAATGGGGGGACTATGTATAAACACAGCTGTAATTTCTACATGGTGAAACCAAAATGTATAAAAATGGACAATGTGCACTTTAACCACATGTGATTTTTTTCGATTACAAATCTCAAATTGTGGAGTACAGAGACAAATAAATAAATGATGGGTCTTTGTCCCAAACATTATGGAGGGCACTGTATAAGTGAGTAAGCACAATATATATGAAGCATTGTTCCAGTTTAGTTTGTTGTCACGTGTACCGAGGTGCAGTGATCAAAAACATTTCACTGTACCTCGGTACACGTAACTGTTTCAATAAGAGGGGATCTTATTGAAACATATAAGATTGTTAAGGGTTTGGACACGCTTAGAGGCAGGAAACATGTTCCCGATGTTGGGGGGAGTCCAGAACCAGGAGCCACAGTTTAAGAATAAGGAGTAAGCCATTTAGAACGGAGACGAGGAAACACTTTTTCTCACAGAGAGTGGTGAGCCTGTGGAATTCTCTGCCTCAGAGGGCAGTGGAGGCCGGTTCTCTGGATGCTTTCAAGAGAGAGCTAGATAGGGCTCTTAAAGATAGCGGTCAGGGGATATGGGGAGAAGGCAGGAACGGGGTACTGATTGGGGATGATCAGTCATGATCACATTGAATGGCAGTGCTGGCTCGAAGGGCCAAATGGCCTCCTCCTGCACCTATTGTCTATTGTCTGTTGTCTAACTGTAACATAGCTTAATTTTTTATGTGCACATTGTTGATTAGCTGTTGAAAAGCACTAAACTTGGGATTATAGCAGCTGGAAAATTCTCTTTCTCATCAATGCTAAATGTTGCCACCTGCAGAAGGAATGCACTGTTCATGACATGTGCATGTTTAGCTGCAGTGAGTTTATATTCCCCAAGTTCATGCATTTTGAATGGTTAATGAATAAAAAGTGTAATTTGATGCAGTGCGTTGCTGCAGGCAGTGTAATCGGCAGTGATGAGGGACACTGGTGCCTGGTGACTTGCCTTGCTGCAGCATCTTGCTTTATTATCACACACATCTACTGATTGTAAGTAACATTTCCCTTTAGGTACCGTGTGGAATGTGAAGAGTGTTGTCCCCTGCAGCAGTCAGGCAGAGACGATCAGCGCCGTGATCAGGATCCTGGCGGAAACCCTGGACAGGAACGCCAGCCAGACGATTGTAACTCTCAGTCAGACTGCGCGGACAGCCCTCGAGACCGAGGCAGGGTCCGAGATGGAGGAGGAAATGATCGACACTCGTCAGAACGGTACTCCCAATCCCGAGGATGATGCGCTGGGAATATCGCCACAGAGTAAAGCGGGAGACGGCACGAGTGAAGAAATTTCGGACTTCCTACCTGTAAGTGCGTTGTGAAAATCGCTCTGTGATGCATACTATTTAATTCCCCTGGTGGCACTGCGATTGGGTTGCTGCCTTGCAACGCCAGACACCCGGGATCCTGCTGCAGTTGTACAGAGCCCTAGTGAGACCACACCTGGAGTATTGTGCGCAGGATTGGTCCCCTAATTTGAGGAAGGACATTCTTGCTATTGAGGGAGTGCAGCGTAGGTTTACAAGGTTAATTCCCGGGATGGCGGGACTGACATATGCTGAGAGAATGGAGCAGCTGGGCTTGTACACTCTGGAGTTTAGAAGGATGAGAGGGCATCTCATTGAAACATATAAGATTATTAAGGGTTTGGACACACTAGAGGCAGGAAACATGTTCCCGATGTTGGGGGAGTCCAGAACCAGGGGCCACAGTTTAAGAATAAGGAGTAAGCCATTTAGAACGGAGACGAGGAAACACTTTTTCGCACAGAAAGTGGTGAATTTTCTGCCTCAGAGGGTGGTGGAGGCAGGTTCTCTGGATACTTTCAAGAGAGAGCTAGATAGGGCTCCTAAAAATAGCGGAGTCAGGGGATATGGGGAGAAGGCAGGAACGGGGTACTGATTGGGGATGATCAGCCATGATCACATTGAATGGCGGTGCTGGCTCGAAGGGCTGAATGGCCTACTCCTGCACCTATTGTCTATTGTCTATTGATCCTGACTGCGGGTGCTGTCTGTGTGGAGTTTATACGTTCTCCACGTGACCACGTGGGTTTTCTCCGGGTGCTCCGGTTTCCTCCCACACTCCAGAGAGCGTGCAGGTTTTGGAAGTCAACCATCGATTGCCCGTTCACACTAATTCTATGTTATCTCACCTTCTCATCCACTCCCTACACACTTGGGGGCAGTTTTGCAGAGGGCTAATTCACCTACAAACCCGCACGCCTTTGGGAGGTGGAAAGAAACCAGGGCACCCGGAGGAAACCCGTACAGTCACATGGAGAACGCGCAAACTCCACAGCGACAGTACCCGGAGCCAGGATGGAACTGAGGCAGCAACTCTACCAGCTGCACCGCTGTGCCGCCCTGTTGATTTCATAAATAAAATGCTGTCCTTTCTTCTGCACTGGAAGTTGCTCTTCCCATTTTCATTTTTTTGCATTGCTAACAGCTACCATTATAATTAGTAATAGACGATAGTTATTTCATTCTGTAACTAGACAGATGCGTTAAATTAACAGAACTTAATTTAGCTGTCCACACTGACAGCTAAGTCTATGAATCAAATATAATGACCAGTTAAAACAATAGACAATAGATGCAGGAGTAGGCCATTCGGCCCTTCGAGCCAGCACCGCCATTCAATGTGATCATGGCTGATCATCCCCAATCAGTATCCCGTTCCTGCCTTCTCCCCATATCCCCTGACTCCGCTATCTGTAAGAGCCCTATCTAGATCGAGACATTTTCAATGTCATTTATTGTGCGATCATTTAAAGTTTTTCAAAGTACAGAAGGCGTTTTTTTCCAAAATTTAAACCATATAAAATAAAATATCTGCATACATTTTTATTTACCTTTAATCTATTTGATTCACCTGCATTGATATTTTAAATTAATTTACAATAAATTTGATTCCGTCTTTGTATAGATTTCTCAGATTGGGGCGGTTTGTGCCTGTATTGGTTAAGAAGTGTATTTTTTTGTTGTAAATACCCAAAGCATTTGGGGCAGAATAGGACACGGTTTTTATTGTAAAGGAAAATCCAACGTATATTTCTCTTGTGCTTCACGCAGGCGCACTGCATTCCTGCAAATTGATACTTCGCCTCTTTTACATTGTGACGTTCTTGCGATTTATTAATTATCTTTCACTTTGAACAAAATACCTGTGTTTCCTGTTGATGCCGATGGGATTAACTATGGATTTACACAGAAGGCAGGTGTTATTTCCTGTGGAAACCAGGAACTGCAGATGATGCTTTACAGAAAAAAACAACGCAGAGTGCTGAAGTATCTCTGCGACTCTGGGCAGCATCTCTCGAGAACATGGATAGGTGAGTCCGAAGATGGGTCTCGACCTGAAACGTCACATATCCGTGTTCTCCACAGATGCTGCCTGACTCGCTGAGTTACTCCAGCACTCTGTGAAACGTCACCTATCCATGTTCTCCACAGATGCTGCCTGACCCACTGAGTTATGGTGCAGCAGCATCTATGGAGCTAAGGAAATAGGCAACGTTTCGGGCCGAAACCCTTCTGGAAATAGGCAACGTTTCGTTGGCCCGAAACGTTACCTATTTCCTTAGCTCCATAGATGCTGCTGCACCCGCTGAGTTACTCCAGCACTCTGTGTCGTTTTTGATATTTCTTACAACTGCTCTGATACCAGTGCCCGTGTTTGGCGTGGCGGTATATCTAACAAGTTAAACGTCATTATTTCACTTTATTATTTTGTTTTCTGGCCATGTTAGCCTTGTGAACTGATATACTCTTTACTCCAGAAAGAATACACCATCTGGGCGCCGAATAATCTGTGTGCTGCCTTGCAGCGCCATAGACCCGGGTATGATCCTGATTACGGGTGCTGTCTGTTAGAGTTTGCACGTTCTTCCCGTGACCACGTGGGTTTCCTCTGGGTGCTCTGGTTTCCTCCCGCATGCCAAAGATTGGATTGAGTTGAATTGAATACTTTATTGTCACATGTGACAAGTCACGGTGAAATAGTCGCCACATAAACGACACTTAAATGGTTACAAAGTATCATAGAAACATAGAAACATAGAAAGTAGGTGCGAGAGTAGACCACCAGGTCCGTCGAGCCCGCACCGCCATTCGCTCATGGCTGAACACTAAACAGACACCCTTACCCACAAACAGTAGACACAAGACACAGAACACAAGACACTACCCTCCCCTTTATACCGCTATCACCCCTCTCCACCCCAAGAACCGCGTGATCTCCTGGGGGAGGCAAAAAACCGGATAAAAACCCAGGTCCAATTCGGGAAAAAAATCCGGGAAATTCCTCTCCGACCCCAATCCAGGCGATCGACACTTGTCCAGGAGATCACTCAGGTCTTACTATACTAACCATACCTAGGTCCATATCCCTGCCCTCTCCCCGTAGCCCCTTATCCCCTTGGCAGCTAAAAAACCATCTATTTTAGACTTAAATATATTTAACGTTTCTGCTTCCACTGCTCCCTGGGGCAGTGAATTCCATAAATTAACCACCCTCTGGGTGAAGAAGTTCTTCCTCATCTCAGTTTTAAAAGAGCCCCCCCTTATTCTGCAACTATGTCCCCTAGTTCTAGTTTCCCCGATCATTGGGAACATCCTCGGTGCATCCACCCGATCAAGGCCCCTCACGATCTTATATGTTTCAATGAGATCGCCTCTCATTCTTCTAAACTCCAAAGAGTAGAGTTCCAGCCTACTTAACCTTTCCTCATATGTCAATCCCCTCATTGCAGGAATTAATCTTGTAAACCTTCGCTGCACTGCCTCCAGGGCTAGTACATCCTTTCTTAAGTATGGACCCCAGAACTGTACACAGTATTCCAAATGTGGTCTCACTAATACTGTGTACAGCTGCAGCAAGACCTCCGTGTTTTTATACTCAATCCCCCTAGCAATAAAGGCCAAAACTCCATTGGCCTTCCTGATTGCTTGCTGCACCTGCATACTAACTTTTAGTGATTCATGTACTACTACCCCTAGATCCCTTTGCGTTGCATTACAACGCAGCTCCTCCTCATTTAGAAAATATCCCCGCGCTAGGTCCCCCTTCGTTCTTCTCCCCCCCCTCCCCCTCACGGCGGTCCCCCCACGCCGTGTCCTCCTCGGCAGCGGCGTCCTCACTTCCACGTGGTCCGTCCTCGTTCATCGGACGGCGCCATCATCGACCGCCGCACCGACCTCTTCACTAACGCTGCCGGATCCTCTCTGTGACGCCGACCCCGGCCCCAGACACGGGCCCCGTCGACCCGCGAGGCTTCTCAGCGGCACCTCCAGAAGATGTGCAGGTCTGTAGGTTAATTTTGGCCCGTGTGTGGGATAGTATAAGGGGGGCGATCGCCGGTCGGCGCGGACTCTGGGCCGAAGGGCCTGTTTCCACACTATCTCTAAACTAAACTGTAACATTGAATAGTGATGAAAGTTTGAAGTATCATTAGGTTTTTAGTGGGATGGGGTTGCTAGCGATGTCTGGAGCTGATCTTTGTCAACTATTATTTGTTGTTAGGTGCGGAGTGAGGAGTTGAGGCTCGCGACTGCCCTTCTTGCTGCACAACAGACTGCCCTGGAGATCATCGTGAACATGTGTTGTTCTGAAGGTATTGGAATGAAATCTAGTTCCAACATTATTCTCTTCTGCAAATAAAGACACAGAGCGCTGGAGTCACCCAGTGGGTCAGGCAGCATCTCTGGAGAACACGGTGGCGCAGCGGGTAGAGCTGCTGCCTCACAGCACCAGAGACCCGGGTTCGGTGCTGTCTGTACGGAGTTTGCACGTTCTCCTTGTGACTTGCGTGGGTTTTCTCCAAAATCTTCAGTTTCCTCCCACACTCCAAATACGTGCAGGTTTGTAGGTTAGTTGGCTTGGTATAAATGTAAATTGGCACCAGTGTGTGTAGAGCAGGGCCGGTGCTAGGAATTGCGGGGCCCAATTAGAAAACTGATGGCGGGGCCCCTACTCTAGAAAAGTAAAAATTTATGTATGCTTATATTTCGTGTAGTTTCGGGAATTTTAAAGCAAGCTGGTTGGTGATTGGATGCACCCCCCTTAGAGACAGCGTTTGATTGGCCGCCAAATAAATTTGTCAAATCTGTAACAAAAATCGCTGGTCGGTGCGAACTCAGTGGACTATCTGGTTGTATCTCCAAACTAATCTGGTTGTATCTCCAAACTAATCTGGTGGTATCTCCAAACTAAACAGTATAACATGCAGGTACATTCATTTAAAATTAAATTCAGTGATTATTTCACATGATTTCTCACTGTGTAAAGCTCAATATCTGACCAATTTCTGTTTAACACGTTTGGTCTGCCGTGAGCATTTTTCGTTGCATCTCGTTGCATCTCCCCTTTTCCTAATCGGCCACAATTCAGATAATAGTCTACTTTCCTGTTTTTGCCACCAAAGTGGATAACCTCACATTTATCCACTTTATACTGCATCTCCCATGCATTTGCCCACTCACCCAGCCTATCCAAGTCACCTTGCAGCCTCCTAGTTTAGAGGGGTTTAAACGGTTTAGAGATGTTTAGAGGGCTTCAGATGGGTTCAGGTGTGTTTACAATTGTTTAGAGGGGAATAGAGGGAAATAGGGGGGCTAGAGGGGGTTTAGAGGTGTTCAGAGGGTCCCAGAGGGGTTTAGAGACGTTATAAGCCCCCCGTGAGAAATTGTAATTCTCTGAAATTGAAGATAGACATAAAGCTGGAGTAACTCTGCAGGGCAGGCAGCGCAGCGACTTTAGAGAGAAGACCCTTCTTCAGACTAAACTGAACTCTCGTCGGTGAGATTAGTTGTGATTGTCTGAAGAAGGGTCTCGACCAGAAACACAACCCTCTCCCCAGAGCCGCTGCCCGTCCCGCTGAGCCAACTTCAACTTCAGAGCCAAACAAAAAACACAGAGTTCTGGAGGAACTCAGCGGGCCAGGCGGCTGCCTCACCCGCAGGGTTTCTCCAGCATTTTTGTCTACTGCAAAACGTCATTCCGGGAATGCTGAGGGGACAGGGTGATAGAGAGGGAGTGGGAGAGCTAGAGAGAGACAATATGGGGAGCGGGAGAGAGAGCGCGAGAGAAAGAGGGAGGGAGGGAGTGAGCAAAAGACAGGGAGACACAACCAAAGATCCGCTATAAGATGTTCAAAAGGGAACTGGATCCAAGATCTTTGGACACAACGTGGGTCGGTAGGTGAATGACAAACCTGCACACCAGGAAGAAGCCCCTTCTCGCGGTCCGGGGCCCTCACTCATGATGGTGAGTTAAATGAAATTCTCAACGTGTCACCGATCTACATTCCTCAGTAAATGTAATTGTGTTTTAAACAAGTATTAATGACGCCGCGTGAATTTTATTCAAAGGAACACGGCGTCATTAATACTTGTTCAAAACACTATAACATTTACTGAGGAATGCGGATAGATGCAGATTCATGACATTGCATAACAAGGTGTTAAGTACTTACCGTTAAGATGTGCTAACAGCACTAGTTAACAAATCGTTTGTGTATGATGGCCGTGAGCAATCGGTCAAATCGGCTTAACGCCGGCCCTGGTGTAGGGTAGTGTTAACGTGCAGGGATCGCTGGTCGGCGCGGACTCGGTGGGCTGAAGGGCCTTTTTCTGCGCTGTATCTTTAAACTAAATTATGATCAGCCATGATCATATTGAATGCCGGTGCTGGCTCGAAGGGCCGAATGGCCTACTCATGCACCTATTGAATAGTGTCTATGGTAAACTAAACGTGGATGGGTGATACTCTGGTTGGGTCTCTCATCTGCAAATGTAGAAATGTAGTTACTCCAGCACTCTGTGCCTTCTTTTGGAAACCAGCATCTGCAGTTCCTTGTGTCCACATTCAAAGTAGTTTATTTGGTATTAAATAAAGTTTGCAGAAGATGTTAAACATTGTTGGAGATGTTGGACATATTATGCCCATCTCTCGCCCGCAAGGAGATCGCCTCCTGTGTT
Source organism: Amblyraja radiata (assembly GCF_010909765.2). Lineage (NCBI taxonomy): Eukaryota > Metazoa > Chordata > Chondrichthyes > Rajiformes > Rajidae > Amblyraja > Amblyraja radiata. The sequence continues at coordinate 45,768,780 of NC_045972.1, read as the reverse complement.
CGGTGCTGTAGTTCTGGCAACAGGGTTTGATGTAGGGGTGGGGAACCTACACATGAGGCCTTAAGGCCGCATGCGGCCCTCTAAGCCATTAAGTGCGGCCTTTTGAATGAATCCAAATTTTGTAGAACAAATCCTTTTATTATTATTAATATGTTTTTGTTCGTCTTTTATTATTTTAATTTTAATCTTAAAATGAACGTATTTAAAATACCAAAGAGTAAAAGAAGATTCAACGAACTAATCCTCCCCGACTGACGGCCACAATTAAAACATTAGTAAGTCATCAGGGCTATTTTAACAAAATAATGTACATTTTGAAGTATATCTGATTGAAGTATCTTGGATGCGGCTTTATTAGATTACAGCGAACTTCATGCGGCTTTCCAACATGAAAAGGTTCCCCACCCCTGGTTTGAAGAATAGCCAGAGGGTGGCGGTGGAGAGGATGCAGGGAACTTGCCTGATGGGCTTTAGTTTAGTTTAGAGATACAGCGTGGAAACAGGCCCTTCAACCCACCCAGTCCCCGCCGACCAGCGATCCACACACACACACACACACACACACACACACACACACACACACACACACACACACACACACACACACACACACATATATATACACACACACACACACACACACTAAGGCCAATTTTCATTTTTACCAAGCCAATTAACCTACAAACCCGTAAGTCTTTGGAGTGTGGGAGGAAACCGGAGCACCCGGAGAAAACCCACGCAGTTCACGGGGAGAACGTACAAACTCCGTACAGGCAGCGCCCGTGGTCGGGATTGAACCCGGGACTCTGGCGCTGTGCGGCGGCAACTCTGCCGCTGCTTTGATCGTTTAGGGTTTCCACCAACTCCGAGAGGTGACATGTTTTTTTTTTCAAGGTTAGGCTTTGGTCAAATTGCTGCTGTTACTTCTGGAATAATGCTGCCCTCCAGTGGCCAGCCCGTTTACTACATCACCACTTCCCCTGCTCACTCATCACAACACAAAGCATTGACTTCAGGCGTGCAGTGAAAAGCTTTTGTTGCGCGCTAACCTGTCAGCGGAAAGACAATACATGATTACAATCGATCTGCCCACAGTGTACAGATACATGAGAAAGGGAATAACGTTTAGTGCCAGGTAAAGTCCAATCAAAGATAATCCGAGGGTAGACAAAAATGCTGGAGAAACTCAGCGGGTGAGGCAGCTTCTATGGAGCGATGGAAATAGGCGATATTTCAGGTCGAAACGACCCGAAATCGCCTATTTCCTTCGCTCCATAGATGCTGCTTCACCCGCTGAGTTTCTCCAGCATTTTTGTCTACCTTCGATTTTCCAGCATCTGCAGTTCCTTCTTAAAGATAGTCCGAGGGTCACCAATGAGGTGGATAGCAGTTCAGGACTGCTCGCTGGTTGTGGTAGGATGGTTCAGTTGCCTGATAACAGCAGGGAAGAAACTGTCCCTGAATCTGGAGGTGTGCGTTTTCACCCTTCTGTACCTCTCGCCTGATGGGAGAGGGGAGAAGAGGGAGTGACCGATCGGGGGGAGATTGGTCCTTGTCGATCTGAAGAGGGGTCCCAAAACGAAACGCCGCCTGTCCATTCCCTCCACGGATGCTGCCTGACCCGCTGAGTCCCAGGGTCAGGAGCAGCTTCAGGCTAAAGAAATTCCTCCTCGTCTCCTTTCTTTTTGTTCTGAGGCTATGGCATCTGGTCCTAGACTCTCCCACTAGTGGAAACATCCTGTCCGCTTCCACTCGATCCAGGCCTTTCACTATTCGGGTAAGTTTCAATGATGTTGGTTCCCGCCCCCTCGTCCTTCTAAACTGATCCTATTCTCTCTTGAGTTTGGAAGAATGAGAGGCGATCTGATTGAAACATACAAACGCCGTCTGGTGCTCTCCAGGGAAGGTGTAGCGTTGACATTACGGGACTAATAACCAGAGGTCATCGTCTCCAATAAGTGCGGTTTGCCATTTATCACAAGGTAATTTCTTTAACGGGAGAATATTTAATCTTTGGAAGAATCCCCACAAGAGGGCAGTAGAGGCTCAGTTGCTGACTATCTTCAAGACAGAGGCTCACAGTATCCAGACATCCTTGGCAATCTTCGCCATAAACTGCATTCATAGATGTTTATTTTAAGTTTAGGTTTATTTACTGTCACGTGCCCCAAGGAACAGTGATGAGCTTTGTTTTGCACGCAAACTCTTTGAATCACTTCCCTCTGGAAGGCGACTCCGGACTGTCGAAGCTGCCACAGCCAGACATGAAAACAGTTTTTATCCACGAGTAGTTGCTCTACTCAACAGCCAAAAGTCTGTAGCCTCCCTTTGATCTGGTATTTTGTTGGTTCACATGCTTGATCAATAGTGTTTTATCATTAATGTTTTATTATTATTAATGTTTAGTGTTTTCTGAGTCATTCGTAACTGTCACTGTATGTCATGTTGTTACTTGTGGGCAGAGCACCAAGGCAAATTCCTTGTATGTGAATACTTGGCCAATAAACTTACTTACTTATCCAAACGGCTCAGATATACCACACATAGATACAATCGTCAAACTCCAGTGTAATGTATAGAGCACGAGGGAAGATACAGGGTGCAGATTATAGTTCTCAGCATTCAGTCACAAGGCCGTAAGGAATAGGAGTAGAATGAGGCCATCGAGTCTAATCCGCCATTCAATCATGGCTGATCTATCTCTCCCTCCTAACCCCATTCTCCTGCCTTCTCCCCGTAACCCCTGATACCTGTACATTGTAGCGCATCAGTTCCAGAGACTAAGTCCAATGTCCGCAATGGGGTAGAGGTGAATCAGACAGTACCCCAGCTTATGGAAGGACCGTTCAGAAGCCTAATAACAGAGGGGAAGAAGCTGTTCCTGAGTCTGGTGGTGTTCCATCCGTCTCACTAGTTGCTGTATTTATCCAAACCAGACCATGTACTATCTGGGTATTCTCTTTAGCCCCAAACTGAACCGATAATGGCCATGAGCCTCTCTGTCCATCACCACTTCAGTCCAGCTGCTGATGATATATTCACCCCAACACCTGTACCTGTGCACCACATTCACATGCCTGCGTTCCCTGCACATACATCTAAAAGCCTCTTAAAGGCCACTATAGTATCAGCCTCCACCACCATCCCTGGCAGTGATCACTGTGTGGGTCCAATTCATGTGGCGCAGCGGTAGAGTTGCTGCCTTGCAGCGCCAGATACCAGGGTTCGATCCCGACTACGGGTGCTATCTGTACGGAGTTTGCACGTTCTCCCCGTAAGTTTTCTCCGGTATCTTCGGTTTCCTCCCACACTCCAAAGACGTACAGGGGTTTGTAGGTTAATTGGCTTGGCGTAAGTGTAAATTGTCCCAAGTGTGTGTCAGATAGTGTCCGCGTGAACTGTTGAACGCAGCGGCTGACAAGCAGGAGCGCGGTAACTTCAACAAACCGGAGACCCCACACACACACACACACACAGATGTGATCTTTGCCACAGAGACTGTCACTCCCGCATTAATCTCTTCAGCCACAAGTGGCGCTGCTCCAGCCGAGGCTTGGAGCAAGCAGCCAACAGCTAGGATGCATCACCCATGGTCAGTCATGACTGAGGGGGGCCTGCCTAGTGTACTTCGATTGCTGGTCAGTATGGACTCGGTGGGCCGAAGGGCCAGTTTCCGCGCTGGGTCTCTACATTAAATGAAACTAAACTAATCTAAATCAGTCTGAAGAAGGGTTTTGGCCCGAAACGTTGCCTATTTCCTTCGCTCCATAGATGCTGCTGCACCCGCTGAGTTTCTCCAGCACTTGTGTCTACCTTAAACTAAACCAACATTGGACTATTGCAACCATTTGTGAGAATATTATCTGAGATATTAACTGCTCGACGAAAACATTCCTCCCTGTGGCTTCACCTATTAGACATAACAAACTTATTGAAGGACCAATTAGTGAAATGTGTACACTTAAGCACCTTGCCGTTGGGTGACAGTCGATCTAATTAATTTCTGGGTGCTGGTCAGAGCAGCTTCCAAGGTTATCCAACCAATAACTGAACGCACAATGGAATTTTGTGAAGTTAGTGTGAAACGGTGGGAGGTTGTGGCCTTTGTGATGGGGGGTTGAGGGGAGACCTGAGGTGGACACACAATTATGTGATGAGTCGGCAGTCGGAACCTTTAACCCCAGGGTGAAAATGTAAAAGAATAGAAGGCAGGAGCTAGTGAGAGGAGCAAAGTTTAAAGGAGATGCTTCGGGTTCATTATTGGATCATTGAAACATATAAGATTATTAAGGGTTTGGACACGCTAGAGGCAGGAAACATGTTCCCGATGTTGGGGGAGTCCAGAACCAGGGGCCACAGTTTAAGAATAAGGAATAAGCCATTTAGAACGGAGACGAGGAAACACTTTTTCACACAGAGGGTTGTGAATCTATGGAATTCTCTGCCTCAGAGGGCGGTGGAGGCCGGTTCTCTGGATGTTTTCAAGAGAGAGTCAAGATTCACGAGAGTTTATTGTCCCAGATAGGACAATGAAATTCATGCTTTGCTTCAGCACAACAGAACATAGTCGGCATGAATACAGAACAGATCAGTGTGTCCATATACACACATGAATAAATAAAACAGATAGAGTGCAAATAAACAGATAATGGGTTATTAATATTCAGAGTTTTGTTTGAGTTGAGTTTAATAGCCTGATGGCTGTGGGGAAGTAGCTATTCCTGAACCTGGACGTTGCAGTCTTCAGGCTCCTGTGCCTTCTACCTGAAGGCAGCGGGGAGATGAGTGTGTGGCCAGGATGGTGTGGGTCCTTGGTGATGCTGCCAGCCTTTTTGAAGCTAGATAGAGCTAGATAGGGCTCTTAAACATGGCGGAGTCAAGGGGATATGGGGAGAAGGCAGGAACAGGATACTGATTGGGGATGATCAGCCATGATCACATTGAATGGTGGTGCTGGCTCGAAGGGCTGAATGGCCTACTCCTGCACCTATTGTCTATGTTGAAAGTAAACTGATTACTGATCCCCATCCATCCTCTGTGTTGCTGTTTGTTCTCAGAGCCGTCAGACGATGAATGGGAGGAGATAGTGAGCAGTGATGACAGTGACGAGTGTGTGACTGAAGGGCCCGGGTCACTTCTTTCTCCGCTCTGCCTGTCTGCAGAAGTCCTCTCCGCTCTGGTCAACAACCTCATTCCAAAAAAGGTAACGACCAACAAATCCCTCCGTGGTGATTATCACAGTCGTACCTTACCACACGATACGACAGAACTTTATTGATCCCAGGAGGGGAATTGATCAGCCAACAGTTATAAAAAACACATAGTACATGAAGCATGAAATTAATTGGAAAGGATTGGGGAGGGGTGGGGAGGGGGGGGGGGGGGGGGGGGGGGTAGTCAGTCTCAGTCTACCCCACGACAAAAGGGGGAAGGAGCTGTACAGTTTGACAGTACGAATGGCATGTTAGCATTCATAGCAAAAGGATTTGAGTATAGGAGCAGGGAGGTTCTACTGCAGTTGTACAGGGTCTTGGTGAGACCACACCTGGAGTATTGCGTACAGTTTTGGTCTCCTAATCTGAGGAAAGACATTGTTGCCAGAGAGTGAGTACAGAGAAGGTTCACCAGACTGATTCCTGGGATGTCAGGACTTTCATATGAAGAAAGACTGGATAGACTCGGCTTGTACTCGCTAGAATTTAGAAGATTGAGGGGGGATCTTATAGAAACGTACAAAATTCTTAAGGGGTTGGACAGGCTAGATGCAGGAAGATTGTTCCCGATGTTGGGGAAGTCCAGAACAAGGGGTCATAGTTTAAGGATAAGGGGGAAATCTTTTAGGACCGAGATGAGGAAAACATTTTTCACACAGAGAGTGGTGAATCTCTGGAACTCTCTGCCACAGAAGGTAGTTGAGGCCAGTTCATTGGCTGTATTTAAGAGGGAGTTAGATGTGGCCCTTGTGGCTAAAGGGATCAGGGGGTATGGAGAGAAGGCAGGTGCAGGATACTGAGTTGGATGATCAGCCATGATCATATTGAATGGCGGTGCAGGCTCGAAGGGCCGAATGGCCTACTCCTGCACCTTGTTTCTATGCTTCTATGTTGATGGCCACTGGGAAAAAGGATCTCCTGTGGCGTTCTGTGCTGCATCTTGGGACAGTTTGGAAAGAGGCCCAACTTGCCCCCGCCAACCAAGATGCCCCATCTCCTCTAGTCCCACCGACCCGTGTTTGGCCCATGTATATACATTCTCTGCTATTGCTACACACATGTACTTAATCTAAGATTGTGCTTGCATACGCTAACACCATTACTGCACTGCATGCAAATAAGAATTTTAGTGGACCTCATTACACAAGACATTGAATCACCACTGAAACCTTTCCTATCCGGCACGGTGGCGCAGCGGTATAGTTGCTGCCTCACCGCGCCAGAGACCCGGGTTCGATCCCGACTACGGGTGCTGTCTGTACAGAGTTTGTACGTTCTCCCCGTGACTTGCGTGGGTTTTCTCCGGGTGCTCCGGTTTCCTCCCACACTCCAAACACCTGCAAGTTTGTAGGTTAATCGGTAAAATTGTCCGCAGTGTGTGTGTAGGATAGTGTCAGTGTGTGGAGTGATCACTGGTCAGTGCAGACTCGATGGGCCGAAGGGCTATTTTCTTATCAAGCTATTTCCCCCTACATGTATCTTGAGAGAATATATAATGGATGAAGGCGTGTTTAGCTTTGTAGCTTCAGAAATGTAACAGCTGGGAATGAGTTCGTAACAATGACGAAAATAATATTTATTTACAACTAGATTTTATGCAAAGCTGTCGAACAATAATATTAGTCAGTGGAAGATAGACAGGTTTCAAAGTGCCGGTCCGTCTTCGATCTTCCGGCAACTGGTGATCTGGCACCTCCTTTAATCCGGACAAAATCACGAGCGCACTTGATATCCAGAGAACCGGCCTCCACCACCCTCTGAAGCCAATTAACCTACAAACCCTACAAACTGTGAATACCTGGGCATGGGTTGGCATGGGTGGAGGTGTTTCCCGTCTCTGGGGAAGGGAGTCTTTTGGCAGCTGAGGAATCAAATTGTTACCTTGTTAGAGTTTCTCACTTGCAGTTCGAGTGTGAATCGAAATATTCACATGTAACACTGGTAGAGTGGATGGCAGCAAAACTTCACACAAACTCCCAGAAATCTGAAAGTAGATTGTGTAGACTTTCCACTCTAGGCTTTAGAGATACAGAGCGGAAACTGTGATCATGGCTGATCATCCCCAATCAGTACGCCGTTCCTGCCTTCTCCCCATATCCCCTGACTCCGCTATCTAGCTCTCTCTTGAAAGTATCCAGAGAACCGGCCTCCACCACCCTCTGAAGCCAATTAACCTACAAACCCGTATGTCTTTGGAGTTTAGTTTTAATTTAAGGATACAGTGCGGGAACAGGCCCTACGGCCCGCGGAGTCTGCGCCAACCAGCGATCCCCGCACACCAACACGATCTTACATACAAGGGACAGTTTAATATATTTACAGAAGCCAATTAACCTACAAATCTGTATGTCTTTGGAGTGTGGGAGGAAACCGGAACACCCGGAGAAAAACCCACGCGGTCTCCGGGCAAATGTACAAACTCCGTACAGACAGCACCCGTAGTCGGGATCGAACCCGGGTCTCAGGCGCTGTGAGGCAGCGAGTCTAACGCTGGGCCGCCCTTAGGCGCATTAAATATCTGGTGCAATATTGAACCACAGTCACAATCTTTGCTCTTATAACAAAAAATCCCACAGGAATGGAAAGCAGGGGGAATTTCTGTAATCCTGATCCCGTAATCAGAGATGTGTTTGGAGTGTGGGAATACTGGACTGGACTTCCGAAAATAAATGAACTGCGACATTAATATTTGCACACATAACAATGAAAGCACCATTGGACATAGAGAAGATGAAGAAAACGAGCTGCAGAGAATGATAACTAATTAGATCTTCCGACATCCATCTTATGGAAATAAGCATTCCAGTACAAATACAGTGCCCAGGTCATGATAGGAGCAGAATTTGGCCATTCGGCCCATCGTCTACTCTGCCATTCAATCATGGCTGATCTATCTCTCCCTCCTAATCCCATTCTCCTGCCTTCTCCCCATAACCTCTGACATTTGTACTAATCAAGTATCTATCTATCCCTGCCTTAAATATATCCACTGACTTGGCCTCCACAGCCTTCTGTGCCGCAGAATCCCACTGATAAGTCACCCTCTGACTAAAGAAACGAGGCTGTTGAGGAAAAGATGAGGCTGTTCTGAAGTTATGTGGCACGTGGAACAGTCCAGCCAAGTCGCAGGCCCATCGGCCCGCAATGTGTGTGTGTGCCGCAGTTGTCCTTGTTCCTTCTCTAGTGATTGGCCGCTCTCTGTGTGCTGGTGATCTGCTCCGCTTGTGGGTAACGTTTGTTTTGATTGGTAAATCCGTAGGTTTTGGAGAAGACGGTGTTTGCAGAGAGTGTCACGGTGGATGCTTGTACGGAGAGTCCTCCTTGGCGACCCTTGTTGGCAAAGTAAGTCTGGACCTTGTAACTTTGGCGAGGAGATACAAACGTGGTGTTAAAGTTGGAACCGTTGTGGCGGCACGACGGCGCAGCGGTAGAGTTGCTTCCCTCGCAGCGCCAGAGACCCACGTTCGTATGGTCATAAGGAATTGGAGTAGAATTAGACCATTCGGCCCATCAAGTCTACTCTTGTCATTCAATCGTGGCTGATCTATCTCTCCCTCCTGTCAGTGTAATCTCTCCCATTCTCCTGCCTTCTCCCCGTAACCCCTGATACTCGTACTAATCAAGAACGTTCGACCCCGACTACGGGTGCTGTCTGTGTGGAGTTTGCACGTTCTCCCCATGACCAGCGTGGGTTTTCTCCGAGTTCTTCGGTTTCCTCCCACACTCCAAAGACGTACAGGTTTGTAGGTTAATTGGCTTGGTGAATGTGTAAATTGTCCCTTGTGTGTGTGTGTCTGTGTGTGTGTGTGGTAGTGTTAGTGTGCGGGGATCGCTGGTCGGTGCGGACTCGGTGGGCCGAAGGGCCTGTCTCCGCGCTGGACCTCTAAACAAACCTGTCAAGCCTGGGTACACAAAAATGCTGGAGAAACTCAGCGGGTGCAGCAGCATCTATGGAGCGAAGGAGATAGGCAACGTTTCATTCCGAAACGTTGCCTATCTCCTTCGCTCCATAGATGCTGCTGCACCCGCTGAGTTTCTCCAGCATTTTTGTCTACCTTCGATTTTCCAGCATCTGCAGTTCCTTCGTAAACACCTGTAAAGTCTGGTGTGTGTTTTCTGTAGGATGATGCGTATACAGTGTAGAGCCCTGACCTGCCTGAATAATCTGCTCTCAACTCTGGACGTGGAAAGACTCGGTGGGCCTGCTGCCCTTCACACACTCTCTCAGCATCTCACAAACCTCGTCTTCTCTCAGTCCGGTGAGTGAATTGAATGAATGAATGAATAATTTATTTTGGCCATACATTAAAAAGACTGTATCAATTTCAGTATTCAGTATTAACTTTATTGTCATTTCACTGAGTATTTTCATACACAGAAGAAACGAAAAATTGTTTCTCATCAGTTCCTGTCAGTGTAATTAATAAAAAACAGAATAAATACATACGACTTTAAAATTAACATATCTAAAATCGTCCTAAAATTGAACTAAAAACAGACATTCAGACCGAACAGTGACTTTACCTTGACATAGAAACATAGAAACATAGAAAATAGGTGCAGGAGTAGGCCATTCGGCCCTTCGAGCCTGCACCGCCATTCAATGTGATCATGGCTGATCATCCAACTCAGTATCCTGTACCTGCCTTCTCTCCATACCCCCTGATCCCTTTAGCCACAAGGGCCACATCTAACTCCCTCTTAAATATAGCCAATGAACTGGCCTCAACTACATTCTGTGGCAGAGAATTCCACAGATTCACCACTCTCTGTGTGAAAAAATGTTTTTCTCATCTCGGTCCTAAAAGATTCCCCCCTTATCCTTGAACTGTGACCCCTTGTTCTGGACTTCCCCAACATCGGGAACATGTTGGGGAAGGTGTCGGGTGCCTAGCTGTCAAAGTTTGGGCGAGGTTAGATGTGTGGGGGTGTATGATGTATGGGGAGGGGACACAGTCCGTTAACCATTTTTATTGCTGTGTAGCATCCTGCTGGTTTAGCAGCCGATACTCCTGTACCTACCTCGTCCCAGATGGCAGAATGGAGAAGATGTGGTGTGATGGGTGATAAGGGTCCTTAATATCACACAACGTTCACATAATCAATGACCAAAAAAGGAATCGGCAGAAGCCACAAAGCCTATTTGTGCCTATCCTATACAATCCATAAAATAACGCAGAATATCAGCATTACAAAGGAAAGAAAAAAATAAATAAAATTTCCTCTAAATTGTAATCCTTACATATTTTACATTTCAATCATTTTACATTATAATCCTTAATTATTTTACATTTTAAGGCTTTTTTTGAAACTCGACAGAGAGCTACAAAATTTCAACTCCTCACTAAGCCCGTTCCAGTATTTGACTCCCAAAACTGCGACAAAACTGAATTGGATAATCGTAATAATTCTAAACTCTCCGTCTTTAGTGGATTTGAATCATTTGAAATTTAGATGTTTAATGTGATTTTATTTATTTATTATTATTTATTAAAGCTTTATTTCAGACACAGGTCCATATAACACATCAAACAGTACAAAGAATTACAAAGATACATTAAAAAATTGCATATTAGCCTAAAATATATATAAGCTATTGCACCAATGCCGTCTTAGCTTAGAAGTGAATCTATAGCAGCTTTTCAGAGGGCTGACTAGGGCTTCAATTATGTGGTTCTCTGACTTGTCCAGGCGACACATAAAACTAAACATCAGCTGTCTTAAGATGTGCCTCACAGGTTGGCACTCTAGTGGACACAAACAATTGACTGGCACTATGCCATCTAGGGACACGAAGTAGCAACCTCATTGCATCATTGTATGCAACCTTAAGCCTCTGCATACTCTTTTTCTTATAATTAGACCACAATTGAGCAGTATATAACGGTGTGATGTAGGTTCTGAACAGGGAACACTTCACAGAATCAGAGCACATATAAAACTTCCTTATAAGCATGTTGGCTTGAAGATAAATTTTACAGCGCTGTCGGTAGAGGTCTTTGTCATCCTTCCAGTCATCAGATATGACATGACCTAAGCATTTAATTTCCTCACACACATCAAGAGGACTGTCTGACAAATAAAAGGTCGGAAAAGTTGATTCCCTGTCCTCAGCGCTTCTAATTACCATTATGCGGCTTTTCTTAGCGTTATACTTAATGTCATAATCAAGGCCATACTGAGAGCACACCTTGTATTTGTTTGCCTCCTGTAGCTCAATAGTGCAATCGTGCTTTATTTATCACTTTATGCAACTGCACAGTAAAGTTCCTTTTGCATTGATCACACGTGCGGGGGCCGCCATGTTTCAAAGTCCGGTCGGCCTGTGCGCTCGATTCACTGGATCAGTTCTCCTCCCCTCTCCTCTCCTCTCCTCTCCCATCTTTGTGTCCCAGGGCGCCCCCTGCAGCCCACCTTCAAGCCTGCAGCTGGAGGCAGCATTACCCCGGTTCACCCACCCACCGGCCCTCGCTCCTCCCGTCCGACCTCTCCAGCTCCGTCCCGGTTACGCCGATCGACCGACGGGCGGGTTCCCCGTGCCCCGGTCGGCTGGCGTGTTGGTTACATGTTTGTTTTCATTCTGTTGCAGAGATCCCACAGGACTCTGAGTTCTTGGAGGCCGTGACTGGTGCACAGAGATCATTGATGCAGATAATGTCATCCAACAATATTCCTCAAGTAAGCCATGGTAGATTTAAGGACCTGTGTCCCACTTACGCGACTTTTTCGGCGACTTGCCGGCACCCGTCATAGTCGCAGCAGGTCTCCGAAAATGTTCAACATGTTAAAAATCCAGCGGCGACCAGAACAAGGTACGACTCTTTAGGCGACTACTCACGGCCATACGGGCTTCATCACCCTGGCGACAGTGTCCAATAGCGTTTGTCGGCACTGGGCCTGGACTCGCTGGAGTTTAGAAAGGAGGACCAGAGGACATAAGTTCAAGGTGAAGGGGAAAAGATTTAATAAGAAACTGAAGGGTGACATTTTCACACAAAGGGTAGTGGGTGTATGGAACGAGCTGCCAGAGCAGGTAGCTGAGGCAAGGACTACCGCCAACGTTTAAAAAACAGTTGGACAGGTACATGGATAGGACAGGTTTGGAGGGATAAGGGGCCAAACGCGGGCAGGTGGGACAAGTGTAGATGGGACATGTTGGCCGGTGTGGGCAAGTTGGGCCGAAAAGTCTGTTTAACATGCTGTGTCACTCTATGACTCTATATGAGTGGGGACCTCATTGAAACTTACCGAATAGTGAAAGGCCAGGATAGAGTGGATGTGGAGAGGATGTCTCCACTAGTGGGAGAGTCTAGGAACAGACGCCAAGTTAAACTGATCTCCTGTGCCTGCCCATGATTCATGTCCCTCTATCCCCTGCGTAGCTGTGTGCCGATCTAAAAGCCACTCAAATGCCACTGCCAAGTTTAGTTTATTCAAACATTGCTAAACTTTGCACAGGTGAGTTTGCAGTGACAACTGAAAAGCTTTGTGGACACTTTAACCCTTTCCTTTCCCTCGCCCGGCAGCAGGGTCTGAGCGTGGAGCAGCTGATGCGATTGTGTGAAGCGGGAGCCCAGTGTGAGAACGCCAGTGCCCGTGTCAACGTAGTGGCCATGGTGGGAATTAGTGGCCACATCCTCGCCAAGGAGGAGAACACCGGCGACACTCTCAAGGTAGCGGGAAGATAATATGCTACGTAGAACAAGCTGCTTTCACCTCGCTGTTCCTGAGTTCAGGGCAGCATAGTGGCACAGCATTAGAACTCACAGCTGCTCGCAGCTCCTGAGACACGGGTTCGATCTGTGCATGTCTGTACGGAGTTTGCACGTTCTCCCCGTGACCGCATGGGTTTTCTCCGGGTGCATCGGCTGCCTCCCACACTCCCAAGACGTGCAGGTGTGTAGGTTAATTGGCTTCAGTAAATTTTAAGTTGTCCCTCGAGTGTTGGACGGAACTTGTGTTCAGACGATCGCCGGTCGGCGTGGACTAGGTGGGCCGAAGGGCCTGTGTCCGCACTGTATGTCTAATGTCTAAAAGTCTCAGGTTTAAACCAAGTTATATTGACTTTTTAAGATGTAAACATTGCAAAAAAAAGGGTCCTGACCTGAAACGTCACCTATCCATATTCACCAGAGATGCTGCCTGACCCGCTGAGTTACTCCAGCACTTTGTGTCGTTCCTTGGTAAATCAGCATCTGCAGTTCCTTGTTTCTGCACCAAGATGTACGAGCTTCCTGTTCCAGACCCTTTACTCCCGTGGATAACTTTGGAGATACAGCAGGGAAACAGGCCCTTCGGTCCACTGAGCCCATGCTGACCATCAATCACCCGTTCACTCTAGTTCGATGTTGTCCCACATTCTCATCCACTCCCTGCACACCAGGGGCAATTTACCAAAGCCCATTAACCGATAAACCCGCACGTCTTTGGGATGTGGGAGGAAACCAGATCACCCGGTGAAAAAAACCGCGTGGTGGCAGTGAGAACATGCAAACTCCACACAGTCAGCACCCGAGGTCAGGGTTGAACCTGGGTCTCTGGGGCGTTGTGAGGCATCAGCTCTACCCGCTGCGCCTCAGTGCGCTGAATAAAAATGATCTGTTGCCTCCGCCATTGGTAAATAATTTGACCTTGTGTAATCCCGTGTGTTTACACGTCGCAGGTGATGGGTGATTTCTTGCTGCAAGTGATGACCAAGGATTCGTCGCTGGTGGTGGTGGGCGAAGCCCTTGATGCCCTCATCGACATGTTTGCCGATGGACTTGAGGCCGACAGGGCAGCGCGGCAAATGAAGCTGCTCCACGCCCTGAAATCATTCCAACCCGTCTTCAAATCGAGGGTAATTTCTGTAGCGTGTACTGTGGTAGCAGAAATTATACATCCATGTAATGTGTGTGTGTATATATAGATATGTGTGTGTATATATACATTAGATGCACATTATCGTGTGTATACAATGCATATGTGTATATATATATATATATAGTGTGTGTGTGTATATATATATATATATATACAAACGCACATATATATACACACACTTTTATATATATACTAGACCAAGTGGGACCCAATATATCCCGTCCCGTCCCCTATATACATATAAAATAAGTGTGTTTGTATGTGTGTATATAGAGCAGGTCAGGCAGCATCCATGAAGGAAATGGACTGGAGATGTTTTGGACTGGACCCGCTTCAGTTTTGGGTCGGGACATTTCTTCAAACTTTTTGTGGTGGGGGTGGGGGTGGGGGTGGGGGTGGGGGTGTGGTGGGGGTGGGGGTGTGGTGGGGGTGGGGGGCAAGAAAGCTGGAAAATAGTTACTATCGCAACTTTTAAGAAACGTTTAGAGGGGTACATGAATAGGACAGGTTGAGAATAAAGTTGTTTAAGAAGGAATTGCAGATTCTGGAAAATCGAAGGTAGACAAAATTGCTGGAGAAACTCAGCGTGTGCAGCAGCATCTATGGAGCGAAGGAAATAGGCAACGTTTCGGGTCAAAACCCCTTCAGACTTTAGAATAAAGTAGACTTGACTTGACTAGAGGGATATGGGCCAAGCGCAGGCAGGTGGGACTAGAGTAGATGGGGCATGTTGTTCGGTGTGGGCAAGTTGGGTTACGAAGGGCCTGCTTCCGCGCTTTTTGGCGCTGACTCTAAGAGAGGCGGGGGGTGGGACAAAGACTGGAGAGTGATAGACACGAAAAAAAACTGGAGTAGCTCAGCAGGTCAGACAGCATCCCTGGAGAACATGGATCGGTAAAGTTTCGGGTCGAGAGTGATGGGTGGATACAGGTGACAGATGGGTGGAGTCGGTGACAACGGCTAGAGGTGAAAAGGAGACAAATGGGTGTCGGATAAGGAGAGAAGAGGGGTGAACTCTAAAGCTAGAGGGGGGGGGGTGGGTATCGGAAGAAGGGGACGAGCAGGAGAGGAGGGGGGGGATAAAGTGATATTGATCAGTAAAGTGGCTGTTGAACAAATGTTCATAAATATAAATATTTCTTCACAGTTATTGTTACTATCTCTGACTGCAAACTCTTACTTTAGATCCAAAAGGAAGGAAAGGGTAACCTCACCATAGATCAGCGACTGGTTCTGGACAACGTGAAGATCAATCTCCGGAGATTTATCGCTTATCGCGAAGCTTTAACGAATAAATAAACAGATATCCACGGAGGCTGGTTCAAAGTTCAGCCAAAATCAGTATTTTCACCTGAGATCCTGTTCAATCATTATGAAGGCGGACATTTAGTAACCAGTTTATGAAATCTAGATTTATGCATTAAATCTTTTTTAATTAAATTTTCAATATTTGGTGTTTAAAAAAAAAAATGATTTTAGATTTTGACGGCAGTTCGTTCCATAACTACTTAGAAAAATAATTTGCATTTAATTTTCTGATGCCGGCCAAATTAAAAACCGTTCCGGTCTGTAAAATTAAATCATAACTAGTTCATATAACGTGACAGATATTCACTATAGGGCTAATGACAACTGTTAATTAAGACAGTTTTAGAGATATAGCATGGAAACTGGCCCTTCGGCCCACCGAGTCCATTTCGACCATTGATCACCCATTCTCGCTAATTCTATGTTATTCCATTTTCTCGTCCACTCCCTACACTCTAGGGGCGATTTTATAGGGGTCAATTAAAAGGGTGGCACGATGGCACAGCGGTAGAGTTGCTGCCTTACAGTGCTTGCAGCACCGGAGATCCCGGTTCGATCCAGACCACGGGTGCTGTCTGTGCGGAGTTTGTACGTTCTCCCCGTGACCTGCGTGGGTTTTCTCCGAGATCTTTCTTCGGTTTCTTCCCACAATCCCAAGCTGCACAGGTATGTAGGCAAATTGGCTTGGTAAATGTAAAATTTGTCCGTAGTGTGTGTGTGTGTGTGTGTAGGATAGTGTTAATGTGCAGGGATCGCTGATCGACGCGGACCCGGTGGGCCGAAGGGCCTGTTTCCGCGCTGTATCTCTAAACTAAACGACAAACCTGTATGTCGGGAATGTGCGAGGAAACCGGAGCACCCGGAGGAAACCCACGCGGTCACGGGGAGAAAGTGCAAACTCCACACAGACAGCAGTCGAGGTCAGGATCGAACCCGGGTCGCTGGTGCTGTGAGGCAGCAACTCTACTCTCTGGAATGATTGTAATGAAGCTAATATTTTATGTGTAGGCGTTCAATTTGAACTCTGTCCTAGAACCAGTGTGCTGGTAAACTTTCCCAAAGTTATTAGGGATCCCTGCTTCTCTTGAATCGATGAGTTGCAGCTACTATCCCTTTCCCGTTGCGCGTAAAAGAGTGGCCTCTCGGCACTCCGGAGTGTCGAGTCGTTCAATTTTCCCCAAAGACTTGGCATCTCCCACATCAATGACGTCGGAATCCAAAGGGGGAGGAGAGAGGAACAAAGTTTGAGCCTGACTGAGAATCTATCCTTGTACGGTGTACAAGTTTGAGTTCTGTTTACACATCAGATTACCCCAGCATATTCCGCTGGTGTTACTAACTGTAAAGGAAGTAGCTCGGCAACCTTTAATACTGGCTGCCCTTTAGGCCTCAGATGACTTTCATCACTAAAATCGTGAAAACCATTTAAAATGACCAACATTTCTGCTCCCTGGAAGGAAGCTGAAGGAAGCCACACGTTGTCACCTCGGCTGAGGTATAGTATTATTATTCCAAGCCCCTGATGCACATTAGATACATCAGCATCCTGGAATCTGAGCTGCACTCGGATACCTGGGAACTCATCCAAATGGCCGTTGGCCAGCCTGTCGAGTTATTTGATGGTTTATAGTCAGGTGGAGGGCTAGATTAGTAAACGCCACCAACCAGTCTTCCGTTAGATTGTGCTACAAATAGAGGTCACATAATTACATAAAGCCCAGCGGATGTCGAACGCCCTGTAAAAACAAACTGCAATTGTTCATGAGTTCTAGGAGCAGGATTGGGCCATATAGACAATAGACAATAGGTGCAGGAGTAGGCCATTCGACCCTTCGAGCCAGCACCGCCATTCAATGTGATCATGGCTGATCATCCCCAATCAGCTGTTTTTAAGACCCCCATCTAGCTCTCTCTTGAAAGCATCCAGAGAACCCGCCTCCACCGCCCCCTGAGGCAGAGAATTCCACAGATTCACTCACCACTCTCTGTGAGAAAAAGTGTTTCCTCGTCTCTGTTCTAAATGGCTTACTCCTTATTCTTAAACTGTGGCCCCTGGTTCTGGACTCCCCCAACATCGGGAACATGTTTCCTGCCTCTAGCGTGTCCAAGCCCTTAACAATCTTATGTTTCAATGAGATATCCTCTCATCCTTCTAAACTCCAGAGTGTACAAGCCCAGCTGCTCCATTCTCTCAGCATATGACAGTCCCGCCATCCCGGGAATTAACCTTGTTTGATATGGCCATCAAGTCTACTCCAGTATTCAATCATGGCTGATCTATCTCTCCCTCCTAACCCAGGTCTCCTGCCTTCTCCCCGTAACCCCTGACCCCCGTACTAAACAAGAATCTATCCATCTCCACCTTTGAAATATCAATTGATGTGGCCTCCACCGCCTTCTGCAGCAATGAATTCCACAGACTCACCACCCTCTGACTTATCTGAGGAAGGATGTGCTGCCATTGGAGAGGAGGTTTACGAGAATGAGCCCAGTGATGCGTGGGTTAACATACGATAAGCGTTTGACGGCACCGGGCCTGTACTCGCTGGAGTTTAGAAGGATGAGGGGAGACCTCATTGAAACTTACAGAATAGTGAAAGGCCTGGATAGAGTGGATGTGGAGAGGATGTTTCCACCCGTGGGAGAGTCGAGGACCAGAAAGCACAACCTCAGAATAAAAGGGCGTACCTTTGGAAAGGAGATGAGGGGGAATTTCTTTAGTCAGAGGGTGGTGAATCTGTGGAATTCATTGCCACAGATGGTGGTGGAGGCCACATCAATGGGTATTGTTTTAGAGATACAGTGCAGAAACTGGCCCTTTGGCCCACCGGGTTCGTGCCGACCAGCATTCCCGTATATTAACACTATCCTACACCCACTAGGGACAATTTTCACATTTACCAAGCCAATTAATCTACAAACCTGTACGTCTTTGGAGTGTGAGAGGAAACTGAAGTTCTCGGGGAAAACCCACACAGGTCACGGGGAGAACGTACAAACTCCGTACAGACAGCGCCCGTAGTCGGGATCGAACCTGTGTCTCCGGCGCTGCATTTGCTGTAATGCAGCAACTCTACCGCTGCGCCACCGTTTGATAGGTTCTTGATTAGGAAGGGTGTCAAAGGTTATGGGTGGAAGGCAATAGAATGGGGTTGAGAGGGAAAAATACATTAGCCATGATTGAATGGCAGAGCAGACCCGATGGGCTGAATGGCCTGATTCTGCCAATGAATTCCACAGATTCATCAACCTCCGACTAAAGAATTTCCTCATCTCCTTTCTAAAGGAACGTCCTTTTATTCTGAGGCTGTGCCCTCTGGTCCTGGACTCCCGCACGAGCAAAACATCCTCTCCACATCCACTCTATCCAGGCCTTTCACTAATCGGTAAGATAGGGTTGGGACCTTCTTCGATGGTGAAGGCGGTTCAGATATTTTACCACCAGTGAACGACAGGCTCTCGTTGGGTATATGTATTTCGGTAGCTCTCTAATGAGAATTAAAGAACGTTCTCAGAATTAAAGGACGTTCTTTTAGGAAGGAGATGAGGAAAAATGTCTTTTGTCAGAGGGTGGTGAATCTGTGGGATTCTTTGCCACAGAAGGCTGTGGAGGCCAAGTCAGTGGATATTTTTAAGGCAGAGATAGATAGATAGATTCTTGATTAGTATGGGTGTCAGAGGTTACGGGGAGAAGGCAGGAGAATAGGGTCAGGAGGGAGAGATAGATCAGCCGTGATTGAACACTTATCACTCATGCCCTTATGATTCCTGACATTGTACTGCGAATGGAGATGATGAATGAATTTTATACCCAAGTTATGCAAAGAGTCACCACATAAAGGACGTCGACAGTTACAAAGTATCCCGGGCGAAGCCCTCCTTCGTTCTGCGTGGGAAGGAACTGCAGATGCTGGTTTACACCAAAGATAAGACACAATAAGCTGGAGCAACTCAGCGGGACAGGCAGCATCTCTGGATATCTTCGGTGTAAACCGGCATCTGCAGTTCCTTCCTCCACGTTTCGTCTCATCCAGAGATGCTGCCTGTCCCTCAGAGTCCTCCTTTGTTCCCCCCCACCCTCCCTGTATGCAGAAAGCACTCTTTTTTTGTGCACTGACATTTGCTTCTACTATTGAGGAATGTTGGGTGCGTTTGTACAGCTGGAGTTACAGCAGTTGGACAGACTGATCTTTCGTTCCCAAGCCGTGAGCGGTGCCAGGAAATATCCCAGGCACTTGGCGCTACCTGGCAGAGCCCCGTGCCAGCGAGAGAGGACAGAAAAGTGAACGCAGCTGCCAGATATGATGACAGCTGGCTCCCAAAGACCACGACTAGCTCCTGAGATTTTGGAGGTGACGGGTTTTTTTTCCAGTTTAATTTAGAGATACAGTAGAGAATCAGGCCCCCCTGGCCCACTGAGTCCATGCCTCCTGCTTCTCTGCTGAGACGGCCAAAACTGGAATAACACAACTCACAATGGTTGTCACAAGGATGCCCACCAGTACTGTCATTATAACTGTATTAAATAGATTACTTTTGATTTTAAAGTGCAGTTTGCTTTAAAAATTTTGATTAAACAATTGGGTTCAGACACAAAAATTGCACTTTGAAAATTTATTTTCACTTAGATTAGATTAGATTTTATTTGTTGTCACTTGAACCCAGAAGTTCAAACGAAATTTGGTTTCTGCAGTCATACAAATAAGAAGAAGAACCAAGACACAACACAATTTACACACACATCCGTCACAGCGAATCTCCTCCTCACTGTGATAATAATAATAATAATGGATGGGATTTATATAGCGCCTTTCTAATACTCAAGGCGCTTTACATCGCATTATTCATTCACTCCTCAGTCACACTCGGTGGTGGTAAGCTACTTCTGTAGCCACAGCTGCCCTGGGGCAGACTGATGGAAGCGTGGCTGCCAATCTGCGCCTACGGCCCCTCCGACCACCACCAGTCACTCACACACATTCACACACAGACAAAGGCACAGGCACTGTGATGGAAGGCAAAGTCTTATCTCTCCCCTGCACTCCTCGTTCTCCTCCCGATGTCAAAGTCAAAGCCCCCGGCGGGCGATGGTAAATAAGTCCCGCGGCCATTAAAGCCGCGCCAGGCGATGCAAAGCCGCGCTCCGGGTCTTGATGTTGGAGCCCCCGGCGGGCGATGGTAAATAAGCCCCGCGGCAATTTGAAGCCGCGCCGGGCGATGTAAGGCCCCGCTCCAGGTCATCCTCAACCCCGCAACTCGGGCGGGAGAAATCACCGTTGCGGAAGCCCTGAAAAGCGATATGATTTCACGATATGATTTTGCTGCTGCGATTTTAAAAGAGAGTTAATGACAAATAGAATCCCCCCCCCCCCCCCCCCCCCATCACAGCATTCCTGAACATCAAACTGTGTCGGAAGGAACTGCAGATGTTGGTTTACAGGGAAAATCGACCCGCTGTCCCGCTGAGTGACTCCGGCATTTTGTGTTTTATCTTCCTGAGCGTCGGAATCTGTTTAATATGGATCTCAAATGATAGACACAAAATGCAGGAGTAACTCAGCGGGACAGGCAGCATCTCTGGAGATAAGGAATGGGTGATGTTTCCCCATTCCTTCTCTCCAGAGATGCTGCCTGTCCCGCTGAGTTACTCCGGCATTTTATGTCCATCTTCGGTGTAAACCAGCACAATAGACAACAGGTGCAGGAGTAGGCCATTTGGCCCTTCGAGCCAGCACCGCCATTCAATGTGATCATGGCTGATCATCCCCAATCAGTACCCCGTTCCTGCCTTCTCCCATATACCCTGACTCCGCTATCTTTAAGAGCCCTATCTAGCTCTCTATTGAAAGCATCCAGAGAACCGGCCTCCACCACCACCCCCTGAGGCAGAGAATTCCACAGACTCACCACTCTCTGTGAGAAAAAGTTCCTCGTCTCCGTTCTAAATGGCTTACTCCTTATTCTTAAACTGTGGCCCCTGGTTCTGGAGCACCTGCAGTTCCTTTCTGTATAATATGAATCTCATTTGGTTAATTGTAGCCGAGGGCACGAACCATTCAAGATGATCCACTCTAGTCTTACCATGATGCTTTATCAAACTAGAGGATCCTTTGTGAAGATGTTGCCAGGACTCGAGGGCCTGAGCCTAGAGGGAGAGGTTGGGCACACTAGGACTCCATTCCTTGGAGCACTCCAGGGAGATGAGGGCTGATCTTATCGAGATCAGTAGATGGGTAGATGCCAGGGTAGGGGAATCACAAAGCGGAGGACTTCGGTTTAAGGTGAGGGCAGGAAGATTTACCAGGAAACGTGTTCCCGATGTTGGGGGAGTCCAGAACCAGGGGCCACGGTTTAAGAATAAGGGGTAGGCCATTTAGAACGGAGACGAGGAAACACTTTTTCTCACAGAGAGTGGTGAGTCTGTGGAATTCTCTGCCTCAGAGGGCGGTGGATGCAGGTTCTCTGGATGCTTTCAAGAGAGAGCTAGATAGGGCTCTTAAAAATAGCGGAGTCAGGGGATATGGGGAGAAGGCAGGAACGGGGCACTGATTGAGGATGATCAGCCATGATCACATGCTGGCTCGAATGGCCGAATGGCCTACTCCTGAACCTGTTGTCTATTGTCTATTGAACCTGAGGGGCAACATTTTTTTACACAGAGATTGATGGGTGTATGGAACGAGCTGCCAGAGGAGGTAGTTGAGGCAAGATTTAATAGACACTCGGACAGGTAGCCCTTCTGTCCGAGCACTAAATGGAGCTGTACAAATGCAGTTGCAGCAGTGGGAATGATCCTTCGACCCCAGGCAACAAACGTTGCCACGACATGTCTGTGCCACATCGCTCACTGGCAGAGCCCCGTGCCAGCTCAAGAGGCCAGAAGTTTGAACACAGCTGCCAGACGTGATTGGGACATGTGCCTCCCAGAGACCGTGACTGTTCCCGAGGTAAGCAGCGTTTGGGTTTAATTTAGAGATACAGCACGGAAACAGAACCTTGGCCCCGCTGTGTCCACACCGACCAGCGCTCATCTGCTCTGTGTCGCATGACTCTAAATGCACGGGTCATTCTGGACACTGGCCCCATCTCCAGACGCGGGCAGGTGGGACTGGTGTAGGTGGGGCATGTTGGTCGGCGTGGGCGAGTTGGAGCGAGGGGCCTGTTTCCGTGCTGCATGGCTCTGCGGAAAAGAGGAGCGATGCAGAGGGAAAGTGTGTGGGGGAAAGAAGAACAATATGAAAGTTGTGAGGAAGGGACTCGGAGAAAAGAAACAGAATTACTCAAGCAAGAGAGGAGATGTTTTGTGGTTCTGGAGTGTGGTGTGGGTGTGAGCGGCGGGACGTGTGCTTTGTGCAAGAGGTGAGTGTTTTGCCCCCAGAACTGGTGCTCGGCGTTTGTGACACTCGAGGAACCGCAGGTGTTGGAATCCTGAGGAAAAACTCAAAGTGTTTAGTTTAGAGATATAGCTCGGAAACAGGGTCGTCGGCCCACCGAGTCTGCACCGACCAGCGATCCTCATACATCAACACGATCCCACACGCACACACACACACACACACACACACACACACACACACACGCACACGCACACGCACACGCACACGCACACGCACACGCACACGCACACGCACACACACACACACACACACACACACACACACACACACGACAATTTGTTTTACATTTTTGTTATGGCAAGCCAATTATCCTACACACAATAGACAATAGATGCAGGAGTAGGCCATTCGGCCCTTCGAGCCAGCACCGCCATTCAATGTGATCATGGCTGATCATCCCCAATCAGTACCCCGTTCATGCCTTCTCCCCATATCCCCTGACTCCACTATTTTTAAGAGCCCTATCTAGCTGTCTCTTGAAAGCTACCTGTATGTCACACCTGTACGTCTTTGGAGCTTGGGAGGAAACCGGAGCTCCCGGAGAAAACCCACGCAGGTCACGGGGAGAACATACAAACTCCATACAGACAGCGCCCGTAGTCGGGATCGAACCGGGGTCCCCGGCGCTGTGAGGCAGCAGCTCTACCGCTGCGCCACCGTGCCACTCATTGAAAACCACAAAGGCAGCAGGTTTGGTGTTCGCTGATGTTCGGCAGCAGAAATGATTCTCTTGTCCCCTGGTTATGGTTACGCAACAGCTGTACTTCCTGGCACCAGCTTTGGACGGAAACTCTACTGGGTGGAATTTGCCTAACACACAGACACTTAATTCAGATAATAAACCAAATGATAAATCTACAGTGCCAATCAGTTGGCCCTGTCGTGGGGGGAGAGGGGAGGGGGAACTATTTATTATTGAAAGATGGGTGGAGAGGGGTTGGGCGATTGCAACCTTCACGTGGTCCGCCCTGTTTCGACGAATGCAATCAACCCGGCGTGCACAATCAAGTAAGATCAAATAGAACAAGTTGTCCTACAACTTTAGGCTGTGCATTCCATACGCAAGAAGAAGTAGATGGGGGGAGAGGTTGTATCTGTCCTATCTTAGGTCCTGACCATAACGGCAGGTTAGTTTAGTTTATCAATGTCGCCTGTACAGTGAAAAGCCTTTGTTGCGTGCTATCCAGTCAGCGGAAAGGCTGCATGTGATTACAATCACGGTTGCAGGGCGGTTACGGTGGCGCAGCGGTAAAGTTGCTGCCTTACAGTGAATGCAGCGCCGGAGACCCGGGTTCGATCCCGACTACGGGTGCTTCCTGTACGGAGTTTGCACGTTCTCCCCGTGACCTGCGTGGGTTTCTCCGAAATCTTCGGTTTCCTCCCGCACTCCAAAGACGTGCAGGTTTGCAGGTTGATTGGCTTGGTAAATGTAATAATTGTCCCTAGTGGGTGTAGGATTATGTTAATCTGCGGGGATCGTTGGTCAGCGCGGGCCTGGTGGGCTGAAGGGCCTGTTTCCGTGCTGTAATCTCTAAACTAATCAAAAACTAAATCGAGCCATCCACGATAAAGTCCAGTCAAAGATAGTCCGAAGGTCTCCAGTGAGATAAATGGTAGATCAGGACTGCTCTCTCTAGTTGGTGATAGGATGGTTCGGTTGCCTGATAACAGCTGGGAAGAAACTGTCCCTGAATCTGGAGGTGTGCGTTTTCCTACTTCTGTACCTCTTGCCTGATAGGGGAGCAAAGAAGTGGGAGTGGCCAGGGTGCGACTGGTTCTAAATTATGCTGCTGGCAGATCCATATTAACATCAAAATTTTCATTTTCGCACATCTGGCCTTCTTAGAGGATTGGACAGGCTAGATGCAGGGAAAATGTTCCTGATGTTGGGGCAGTCCAGAACCAGGGGCCACAGTTTAAGAATAAGGAGTAGGCCATTTAGGACTGAGACGAGGAAAAACTTCTTCACCCAGAGAGTTGTGAATCTGTGGAATTCTCTGCCACAGAAAGCAGTGGAAGCCAATTCACTGGATGTTTTCAAGAAAGAGTTAGATTCAGCTCTTAGGGCTAACGGAATCAAGGTATATGGGGAAAAAGCAGGAACAGGGTACCAATTTTGTATAATCAGCCATAATCATATTGAATGGCGGAGCTGACTCGAAAGACGGAATGGCCCACTCCTGCACCTATTTTCTATGTTTCTATGGCTACTAACTCATTCCAGAACAGAGACCCAGCAGTAGAGGTGATGCCTTGATCACCTTGATCGATCCTGACTAGGGGTGCTGTCTGTGTGGAGTTTGTACGTTCTCCCTGTGACCAAGTGGGTTTTCACCAGGCACTCCAGTTTCCTCCCACATTCCAAAGACATGCAGGTTAGTAGGTTAATTAGCTTCTGTAAATTGTCCTTCATGTGCAGGATGAAACTGGTATAGGGGTGATCGCTGGTCAGCGCGGACCCACTAGGCCAAAGGGCCTGTGTCCACGTGTATCTCTAAACTAAACTAAAGTAAACTAAACAGATATAGAGTTTTGTGTGCTGTAGGTGACTTGCTGATCTCGAAGGCAAACGTCCCAATCTGCTGCACAGATCATTAAAGGTCACATCTTTCAGGAGGATTATCAATATTTTCAGAATGAAGAGAATATTTCTGCAGTAATTTAAAAAAATTAAGCGACAGACACAGATAAAATGACCGAGCAAAAGGTCAGCGTGAGGTCAATTCCATGATCTCATAGATATTTGGATACCTTTCAAATATACTGATGCCTTGAACACTTTGGGAATCACTACTATTGAAAACTATTTATGAAGTATTTTTCGTGACCGGTATATTAGAAGCATCTTAGTCGTATTGTTGGTATATTTTTTATCCTAAAGAAAGAAAACTATTTCTGTAGATAAAAAATGCTGGAGAAACACAGCAGGTAAGGCAGCATCTTTGGAGAGAAAGAAGAGGCTACGTTTTGGGTCGAGACCCTTCTTCAGACTGATGTCGGGGGGGTGGGGGGGGGGGGGCGCGGGGAAAAAGAAAGGAAGAGGCGGAGAAAGTAGGCTTGTGTGAGAGCTGGGGAGGGGAGGGGAAGGAGGGAGAAAGCAAGGACTACCTGAAATTGGAGAAGTCAATGTTCATACCGCTGGGGTGTAAACCAAAGATCGAGATAGACCACTCCTGCTAAATGCAAAGGACTGACGTGTAGTACGCAACGGAGCGGAACGTGGGCCTTTTTTTCATCCGTTTCAGTAACCCGACCCGACCCGACCCGACTCGCAGTGTAAACAACGTTGCGGGGGAACAGTTTGTGTTAATAAATTATAATTCTGAAAATGAGGAGAAGATTTTTACCAAATAACTTTTATTTTTACGAGGATGTTTCCGTAACCGGCTTCCGTCTCCGCACTAGTATCCTACGGGATCTTTGGTGCGGAGACCGAAGCCGGTTACGGAAATGGGGCTGAAAATTACCCATGAATCTGCCCATGACCGTACTACATCTTTTTCGTCAAGTGGGCTATCTTCCTTGCTATAGGATAAATAGGATATAGGGTGTAAACTACCCAAGCAAACTATTTCTGTAAGATTTTTGCGTAATATTTAACGGATGATTAACTGAAAGATTGCATTCTATAATTTCGTAGGTTGACGTAACTCTTGTCTGAATGTTAGGTTAACCTGTTCTATTCATTTTTCACCACCAATCAAGGACTGAATGGAAGACTCTCTGAATGCTTCGAGCTGAGGAAGGGTTTGATAGAGTAGGGTCTGTTGACTCATCCAGACTATCACAGTCTTGTAACCGATGGAAGGAGAGACTAAGTGATATACAAAGAATGAAATGGATACATGTCCCGAGGAACTGCAGGCACTGTGTTACAAAAAGATACAACATGCTATCTTTACACACATCTCTAGTCAGATGGTGTGGAATTATTTGTCGCAAAAGGGCGTGGATGCCAAGTCAGTGGATATTTTTAACGCATAGATAGATTCTTGATTAGTACGGGTGTCAGAGTTTATGGGGAGAATGCAGAAGAATGGGGTTAGGAGGGAGAGATAGATCAGCCATTTTTGCGTAATATTTAACGGATGATTAACTGAAACCGATAGATCAGCCATGATTGAATGTAGGTGTAGACTTGATGGGCCAAATGGCCTAATTCTATTCCTATCACTTATGACCTCATGCTGGAGTAACTCAGTGGGTCAGCAGCATCTCTGGAGAACATGAATGGGCAACGTTTTGTGTCGGGACTCTTCCTTTGAATCGAAACATCGCCTATCCACGTTCTCCCTAGACGCTGCCCGACCTGCTGACTTACGCCAGTGGTCACGTTCTCCACAGCACTCCAGCCTCTCCAAGCAAAACACCGTACAGTATTAGTTTGTAAAATGCTTAACTGCGATGAAAGGAAAATTATAGATAAATGAAATGGGCAGATGCTGTTAAAATGTGAGCAAAGAGGAAAGGTGCGATGGTTTGGCACCCCAAAGGATTTGCGGAAAAAGTGGTTTCACAATAGCTCAGCGGTAGTTGTTCAGCAGGTTTTAGTTTGGAGATACAGCGCGGAATCAGGCACTTTGGCCCACTGGGTCCGCACCGACCGGCGATCCCAGCACACTAACACCATCCTACACCCACTAGGGACAATGTTTACATTTACCAAGCCAATTAACCTACAAACCTGTACGTCTTTGGAGCGTGGGAGGAAACCGAAGATGTCGGAGAAAACACAGGCAGGTCACGGGGAGAACGTACAAATTCCGTACAGACAGCACCCATAGTCGGGATCGAACCCGGGTCTCCGGCGCTGCATTCGGTGTAAGGCAGCAACTCTACCGCTGCGCCACCGTGACCGCCAACTATTGGATGAAATTGATACATCATCTTCACTAAAACCAGTTTGGGAGCTCAGGTAGAACTAAAGACAAGAAAAGCTTCTCATTATTACTTGACTGGTGCTCTTTCTTACTCCCCCCCCCAGCTTTGCAAGGGCACAAGGTGCCAGATGGAGGAGGTGGCACAGTGGCGCAGTGGTAGAGTTGCTGCCTTACAGCGCCAGAGACCCAGGTTCGATCCTGGCTACGGGTGCTGTCTGTGACCACATAGGTTTTCTCCGGGCGCTCCGGTTTCCTCCCACATTCCAAAGACGTGCAGGTTTGTAGGTTAATTGGCTTCAGTAAAAATTGTAAAACTGTCCCTAGTGTGTGCAGGATAGTGCTAGTGTGCAGGGTGTTTAAGAAAGAACTGCAGATGCTGGAAAAATTCGAAGGTCGACAAAAATGCACCCCGGAAGGGTCTCGACCTGAAACGTCGCCTATTCCTTCGCTCCATAGATGCTGCCTCACCCGCTGAGTTTCTCCAGCATTTTCGTCTCCCTAGTGTACGGGGTGATCGCTAGTCGGCACGGACTCGATGGGCAGAAGGGTCTGTTTCCGCTCTATCTCTAAAGTCTAAAGTTAAGCCTATTGCACATGTTAAATGAAATCAGATAACTACGGGTGCTGTCTGTACGGAGTTTGCACGTTCTCCCCGTGACCTGCGTGGGTTTTCTCCGAGATCTTCGGTCTCCTCCCACACTCCAAGGACGTACAGGCATGTGGGTTCATTGGTTTGGTATAAATGTAAAATTGTCCCTAGTGTGTGTTAGTGTGCGGGGATCGTTGGTCGGCGCCGACTCGGTGGGCCGAAGGGCCTGTGTCCGCGCTGTAACTCTAAAAACTTTGAACAACTGAAACTAACTGGGAAGAGACTGAAGAAAAAGCTTCCTGCTCTGAATCACTCCACATTCACAGCTGGTGGCAATTTACTAACTTTTTTATCAGAACTGAAATTTTCCTTAAAGGAAAAATGATTGTAATGTTAGCCAGCGCACTCCCAACAGTAAGAAGTAATGATGAGCGCCACTATCATTATTAACAAATAAAGTCATCTGGCTCACATTGAATGTCTTAAATGCCCATGTTTTAAAACTGTAAACCTGTAAACAATGGGCCGAGATTAATTTGTTGCTAAGTAGAAGTGTCGTCCACCAATGCCAGTTCGCATGGAGTCAATTGGATTATGGTCTTCAATAACAATCCTCCTGCAATGATCCAGAGACGTTTTCATTAGGCTACACGTCCTAATAAGGGAATAGTATGTGTGATGATACTTTGTCAGTGGGTTTTATGCAGCTGCCAGCACTTTGCACCACAGCTAATACGTCAGAACTCCATCCAGACTCTAAAGGGATAGGTCGGGTGTCAGGGGTTATGGGGAGATGGCAGGAGGATAGGGTGAGGAGGCAGAGGTAGAGCAGCCATGAATACGATCTGATACAATAGGACTGAGATGAGGAAAAACTTTTTCACCCAGAGAGTTGTGAATCTGTGGAATTGTCTGCCACAGAAGGCAGCGGAGGCCAATTCACTGGATGTTTTCAAGAGGGAGTTAGATCTAGCTCTTGGGGCTAAAGAAATCAAGGAATATGGGGGAAAAGGAGGAACAGGTACTGATTCTGGATAATCAGCCATGATCATATTGAATGGTGGTGCTGGCTCGAAGGGCCGAATGGCCTACTCCTGCAACTATTTTCCATGTTTCTATGGTACGATACAATAGAACTTTGTTTATCCCAGGAGGGAAGTTGGTCTGCCAACAGAACAAGATAAAATAAAGCGATGAGTGGAAAGGATTGGGGTTGTGCAAAGATTGAGGGGAGGAGGAGGGGAGTCAGTCTACCCCACGACAGAAGGTGGTTGTACAGTTTGATAGCCACAGGGAAGAAGGATCTCCTGTGGCGTTCTGTGCTGCATCTTGGTGGAACCAGTCTGTTGCTGAAGGTGCTCCTCAGGTTGACCAGTGTGTCATAGAGGGGGTGAGCTGTATTGTCCAGGATGCTCCACAGTTTGGCTTGTTTTATTGTAGTGTAATATTATTTTTAATAATTGAATACATTTAAAAATCAATTTATAAAAAAAAAAAAAAAAAAAAAAAAAAAACCACCCACCTCCGGTGAATCCAACTCCAACTCCAGCCCCCAGGACGGAGTCAGCCTTCCTGATGAGTTTGTTGATCCTATTGGTGTCCGCGACCTTCGCCCTGCTGCCCCGGCACACGGCAACAAAGAAGATGGCACTGGCTACCACCGATTGGTAGAACATCTGCAGCATCTTACTGCAGATGTTGAAGGAGCGGAGCCTTCTCAAACAGTCCAGCCGGCTCTGTCCCTTCTTGTACAGAGCCTCAGCGTTCCTGGACCAGTCCAGTTTACTGTCCAGGTACCGTCTAAGTTTCTTGTACTCTTTGGTAAACTGCACATCCACACCATTGATGGAGACGGAGGACATGGGTGTTCCTCTCCTCCTAAAATCCACCATTAACTCCTTAGTCTTGTCAGTGTTGAGCTGCAGGTGATTCAGCCCACACCACTCAACAAAGTCGTTGACTACACCTCTGTATTCAGTTTCTCTCCCCTCTCTGATGCTGCCTACAATTGCAGAGTCAACAGACAATAGACAATAGGTGCAGGAGTAGGCCATTTGGCCCTTCGAGCCAGCACCGCCATTCAATGTGATCATGGCTGATCATCCCAAATCAATACCCCGTTCCTGCCTTCTCCCCATATCCCCTGACCACTATTTTTAAGAGCCCTATCTAGCTCTCTCTTGAAAGCATCCAGAGATCCTGCCTCCACCGCCCTCTGAGACAGAGAATTCCACAGACTCACCACTCTCTGTGAGAAAAAATGTTTCCTCGTCTCCGTTCTAAATGGCTTACTCCTTATTCTTAAACTGTGGCCCCTGGTTCTGGACTCCCCCAACATCGGGAACATGTTTCCTGCCTCTAGGCTGTCCAAGCCCTTAACAATCTTATATGTTTCAATGAGATACCCTCTCATCCTTCTAAACTCCAGAGTGTACAAGCCCAGCCGCTCCATTCTCTCAGCCTATGACAGTCCCGCCATCCCGGGAATTAACCTTGTAAACCTACGCTGCACTCCCTCAATAGCAAGAATGTCCTTCCTCAAATTAGGGGACCAAAACTGCACCACAATACTCCAGGTGTGGTCTCACTTGGGCTCTGTACTGAAAAAGTCATCTGAAAACGTCTGCAGGTGGCCGGAGACGGAGTTATATCTGAAGTCCGAGGTGTAGATGGTGAACAGGAAGGGAGTGAGGACCGTTCCCTGTGGGGCCCCTGTGTTGCTCACCACCATGTCCGGGACACAGTTCTGTAGCCTGACATATTGTGGTCGTCCAGTCAGGTAGTTGGTGATCCAGGACACCAATCCACCCGCATCTTCATCAGTTTGCTCCCTAGCAGTGCAGGCCGGATGGTGTCAAAAGCACTGGAGAAGCAAAAAAACATGACTCTCACAGTGCTTCCCGGCTTATCCAGGTGAGCATCGGAACGATGGAGCAGGTGGATGATGGCTTCCTCAACCCCCATCTTTGTTTGGTAAGTGAACTGCAGGGGTTCCAGGTAGGGTTTAACCATCAATTCCCATACCTAATCCGACCTCTCTGTCCTGGGCCTCCTCCATTGCCAGAGTGAGCACCACCGGAAATTGGAGGAGCAGCACCTCATATTCCGCTTGGGCAGTCTGCACCCTAGCGGCATAAACATTGAATTCTCCAATTTCCGGTAGCCCTTGCTGTCTCCTCCCCTTCTCAGCTCTCCCTCAGCCCTCAGGCTCCTGCTCTTCCTTTCTTCTTCCTGCCACCCCCCCCGCCCCCCCCCCTCCCCACCCTGCATCAGTCCGAAGAAGGGTTTTGGCCCAAAACGTTGCCTATTTCCTTCGCTCCATAGATGCTGCCGCACCCGCTGAGTTTCTCCAGCAATTTTGTCTACCTAGGGTTTAACCAATGTCTGCAGTCATTGGAGGAGCTGGGGCACGTTCTCTTTGGTACAGGAACCAGGCATGATGTCTTCCACATCACAGGAACCCTCTCCAGGCTCAGGTTGAAGACATGCTGGAGTACTCTGCACACGGCTTGAATAGCCTCGGGCTGACATCATTGGGACCCGTGGCTTTGCCTGAGTGGAGTCTGCTCAGCTACTTCCTCACCTGCTCTGTCTTGATGGGGCAGGTGCGACAAAGAAAGGGCAGAGGACGTAGACCAGGGGGAGAGTCTGTCGGGGAGCAGGGGGGGGGAGGGTGGGCAGAGACCACAATGGCAGAGTAGACGATGGGCCGAATGGCCTAAGGCGCGTGGAACTTATGACCATCATCGGACAGTACAACAGTTCCTCAGATCCCACACCAGTGGATACGTTCATAGGTTCTAGGAGCAGAGTAAGGCCATTCGACCCTTCCAGTCTACTCCGCCATTCAATCATGGCTGATCTATCTTTCTCTCTTCTCCTGCCTTCTCCCCCTAGCCCTTGACACCCGTTGGAACCCTTTGGATTGTGGTCTTCATGGGGGGGTCTGTGTAATCGGGTGCTGGTCACACCTCTGGTGAGGGGCTATCTTCTGTAACGCTGTGTACTCAAGCTGTCCCATTGCTGATCTTCCTACAATGTCTTCCTCATCATTGCCTTCTGAACATCTTCCTCCACGACCGTCGACCTCATTGGTGACCCTCGGACTATCCTTGATCGGACTTTGCTGGCTTTACCTTGCACTAAACGTTATTCCCTTATCATGTATCTGTACTCTGTAAATGGCTCGATTGTAATCAT
This sequence comes from Amblyraja radiata, assembly GCF_010909765.2. Classification (NCBI taxonomy): domain Eukaryota; kingdom Metazoa; phylum Chordata; class Chondrichthyes; order Rajiformes; family Rajidae; genus Amblyraja; species Amblyraja radiata. Next base: position 45,736,331 of record NC_045972.1, on the reverse strand, counting down.
GTATTGTCTTTCTGCTGACTGGTTAGCACGCAACAAAAGCTTTTCACTGTACCTCGGTACATGTGAGTGACAATGAATTGAACTGATTTTCTTGATGATTTAATAGGAACCTGATCTAATGTTTAAATGCTACAGATACACATTTATCAACCTGTTGTGCTGTTCCAAGTACGAATTTTATTGTTCCACTTGGGGTCCAGGAAAGAGCGTTCACGTTGCGGCCCTGTTTCCACCAATCTTTCCACCACCACTCACAAGAAGCACAAGAAGCGACAAGACAGACACCATGTTTTTAAGAAGGAACTGCAGATGCTGGAAAATCGAAGGTAGACAAAAGCGCTGGAGAAACTCAGCTGGTGCGGCAGCATCTATGGAGCGAAGGAAATAGGCAACGTGTGGGGCCGTAACATCTTCAGACTGATGTGGGGTGGGGGGTGGGGGAGGGGGGGGGGGGGGTGCAGGGAGAAGAAAGGAGAAAGGAAGAGGAGGAGCCCGAGCCCGAGGGCTGAGGGAGAGCTGAGAAGGGGAGGAGACAGCAGGGACTACTGGAAATTGGAGAAGTCAATGTTTATGCCGCTAGGGTGCAGACTGCCCAAGCGGAATATGAGACGCTGCTCCTCCAATTTCCGGTGGTGTTCACTCTGGCCATGGAGGAGGCCCAGGACAGAGAGGTCGGATTCGGAATGGGAGGGAGAGTTGAAGTGCTGAGCCACCGGTAGATCAGGTTGGTAGAGCGGATCGAGCGGAGAGGTGTTCGGCGAAACGATCGCCAAGCCTACGCTTGGTCAAAGACAGACACCATTGTATGCAGATGCAGAGACGTGTGATCAGCTCTGGCTGAACAACTTCTAATCTTGTGTGTGGGCTCGACAAGAAGAAGATTGTTCCACTTCGGGACAATGAAACACTCCCTCAACCTTCTCCCTCTCCCCTTTAACACTTAGGAAGTGGGAGAAAAAAAATGTCGGAATTAGAAAATCATTGCAAATTGTATGCTTAGCAACTGCAGAGGATGAGGGGTGATCTTACAAAGGTGTATAACATCATGAGGGGAATAGATAGAGTAGATGCACAGCATCTTTTACCCAGAGTATGGGAATCAAGAACCAGGGGACAAGGATTTAAGGTTAGAGGGGAAAGATTTAGAATTAGAAGAATAATTTAATTGCCACACAACCAAGGTCGGTGGTATTTGGGTTGCCAGCAGCGGTACAATAATAAAGAACACAACCACAATAAAATTTTTACACAAACATCCACCACAGCATTCATCACTGTGGTGGAAGGCACAGAGCTTGGCCAGTCCTCCTCCATTTTCCCCCGTGGTCGGGACCACCACCCCCCACAGCCGTTGCTGCGGGCGTCCAGATGGTAAGGGACAAAGTCAAAGTCAAGGTGAGTCCAGGATCGGCTCTTCCCAACCAGAGACCGCGGCTTCAGGCTGGTGTAGGCCGCAGGCCAGCAGGCAAAGTTTTAAAGTACCTGCCGTGCCGCAGCCGGAAGCACCGCAGTCTGCAGGGCCGGCGGTCGAAGCTCCTCTCCTGGGGTGATGTTAAGTCCATGCCGCACCCGCGGTAGAAGACGGCCGCGGGCCGGCGGTGGAAGCTTCTTCTTCCCCCCGGGTCCTCCACGAGGGATCCCGGGCTGTAGACGCCGCACCAGCTGGAGTTCTGCAGGCTGCGGCTTCAGGCTGCCGGCTGCCGCGGGCCAGCGTAACGGAGCACTCCCCTCCAGCGAGGTCTCACCCGCTCCGCGCCGAGAGTCCACGCTGCGCCCGCCGCTGAAGCTCCGGGCGCGTCTCCGGGAAAGTCCGCGCCGATCCTTGCTGAAAAAGTCGCCTCTCCATGGAAGAGGCGGCCAAAACAGTTTCCCCCTTACCCCCCCCACACCACCCCCCACACATAACACACAAAGAAACATTAAAAACAGACTTTTAAACATACTAAAAAAATTAAAAAAGTTGGAAAAAAACGGACACGCTGCCGACAGGCCATTTAAAATAATGGCCAAAGCAGCACAATCCTTCTGCTTGCTCATCGCACAGGCACAGAAAGCAGGAATAACTGTGATTCCATTTTTGTGTGTCTATCCTCGATTTAAACCAGCATCTGCAGTTCTTTCCTACTGATTTAATGGAAGTTCATAACAAGAGGGTTTCAGTTTAGGAGTAAAGAGGTTCTTCTGCAGTTGTATAGGGCTCTGGTGAGACCACATCTGGAGTATTGTGTCCAGTTTTGGTCTCCGAATTTGAGGAAGGACATCCTTGTGATTGAGGCAGTGCAGCGTAGGTTCACGAGATTGATCCCTGGGATGGCGGGACTGTCATACGAGGAAAGGTTGAAAAGACTAGGCTTGTATTCACTGGAGTTTAGAAGGATGAGGGGGAATCTTATAGAAACGTATAAAATTATAAGGACTGGACAAGCTAGATGCAGGAAAATTGTTCCGAATGTTGGGCGAGTCCAGAACCAGGGGCCACAGTCTTAGAATAAAGGGGAAGCCATTTAAGACTGAGGTGAGAAAAACCTTTTTCACCCCGAGAGTTGTGAATTTGTGTAAATCCCTGCCACAGAGGGCAGTGGAGACCAAGTCACTGGATGGATTAAAGTGAGTTAGATAGAGTTCTAGGGGCTAGTGGAATCAAGGGATATGGGGAGAAGGCAGGCACGGGTTATTGATAGGGGATGAACAGCCATGATCACGATGAATGGCCTCCTCCTGCACCTATTTTCTATGTTTCTATAAGTTGTGTTGAAGGTTTAAATGCTAAAAAAAAAACACACACAGGCAGCAGGAGTAAGACGTTGGAATAAGAAAATGACTGCAAATTGTATTTTTAAATGCAGAGCAACTTCTAGATTCTATTTGGGCGATTGCATTGCATTGTTTATGAGCTGTTTCCAATGAGTGGACTCCACCCCCTGCACTGAAGGGGTGGAGATTGTGTGGAAAGATGTGCACTAAGCTGGGGTGACCCCTCGCCGGGGTACGCACATCACAGGCGGGCTGATTGCCTAGTGTGCGGAGTGGGCATCTGCCCGTTGCCCAGGCCTCTGGTGCAGTGAGGCACCCGCTTCACCAGCTGCACCACTGTGCTGTACAACTGGCAACAGTGCTGTCAGACAGACAACAGTGGCATACTGTCTAAATTTGTTTGACTTCCATTGAATAAAGTAATAAAACGTAACTACAGATGCTGGTTCATACCAAAGATGGACTCAAAGTTCTGGAGTGACTCAGCAGGTCGGGCAGCGTCACTGGAGGAAATGGACAGGTGATGTTTTGGGTTGGGACAGTTTTGTAGTCTGAAGAAGGGTCCCGACCAGAAACGTCACCTATTTCCTCTCTCTCTCTTGAGATGCTGCCTGTCCCGCTGAGTTACTCCAGCATTTTGTGTCTATCTTCGATTTAAACCAGCATCTGCAGTTCTTTTCAACTGATTTAATGGGAGTTGTGTTGCAGGTTTAAATGCTAAAAACACACTTAGAAAGTAGGAGAAAGACATTGGAAATAGAAAATGATTACAATAGACAATAGACACAAATACAATTGCAAATTGTATTTTTAAATGCAGAGCAACTTCGAGATTGCATTGCATTGTTTATGAGCTGTTTCCAAGCAGTGGACTCCGCCCCCCTGCAATAGTTTCACCAAAGTTTGCTCTGCTCAATGATCTTTGAGTTTCACTTCTGGGGAAACGAGAGTGAAGTGTTGGAGTGTGTGTGGAAAGATGTGCACTAGGCAGGTTTACCCACCAGGGTAAATCAGAGTCTCTATAAGATTTACTAAACACGATTTGGACAAGTGCATGCCATTGTTAATAAATGCAGGGTGAAGGGAGATTCTGTGTGTAAATGAGTTAAGTCTGACACACTGTAACTTTACTGAGTCTTTAATAAAGGCACATGTGAAGCACGTCCCAGTACTGACTGCATCTAGTCTTCAGGCGTACTGGAACCAAGGGAGGAACAAGGGGAAGATATCACAGTTATACTGAGATGACTAGGGCGTGGTTAGTGGTATTGAGGTAGCTACATTATAGGTTGCATGCATAAACCATCTACATCCTTTCCCTTAGAAATCTAAAATTGAAGTTATAACAGTGGCAGTGTGATTATACAACACATGCAAATTTAGACGAAATCACCGTAGCGGACAGGAGGTTTGACAACCCGACCCGAGCGTGTGCGTATAGCACCACCAGATAGAAGAGGAGGCGGAGCAGCAGCAGCCGGGAAGGAGAAAGTCGGCGGAGACCCAACCGGGAATGCGGGAGGTGACCCAGCCGGCACGGGTGATCTAGGAGGAGGAGACGGGGGAGAAGGAGGAGAGGGAGAACGAGCAGGGGAGGGGATCATCTGCCCGAAACCAGGAAGCACAGAAGGAGGAGAACGCGGCAAGCGAACTGACCGGGGCATGCAGGGAGCTGTGGGGTAATTAGTAATGACAGGCTTGAAACGCAACGGAGGAGCGTAAGGATCCGCAGGAGGAGGATGCGGCTCGTTAACGGCCAACAGGTGCTGGCGGCTCCGGCGGTAGACAGTTCCATCAAAGTCCACCAGGTAAGATCTCGGGGAATCGTCCACACCAACAACGGTTGCGAGTCGGGAGAATCCGGTGGCTGTCTGCATGCGGACGACCTGGCCAGGCAGTAGTGGTGAGAGCGGGCGGCAGGACTTGTCGTGAGAGCGGCGCTGTACCTCATGCTTGTGAGCAATCCGTTGCTGGACGGCGGCAGGCTGGAGGACCTTGGGCACCAGGGATTGTTGGGCGATCGGCATCGGTGGGCGAAGCACGCGGGACATCAGACGCTGGGCAGGGGATCGCATGGTAGGGTCCCGTGAGATGTTGCGAAGGTTGAGTAGACCCAGGTAGAAGTCACCATTGGAGAGACGAGACTGCTCGAGCAAATTCTTGGCACTGCGGACAGCTCGCTCGGCCAGGCCGTTGCTCTGCGGGTATTCGGGGCTGCTGGTATAGTGAGTGAAGTTCCACTTCACAGCGAAAGCCTGGAATTCAGCACTGGCGAACTGACGGCCGTTGTCGGTCTGCAAGCGGACCGGGGACCCAAAGGTAGCAAAGTGTCTGCACAGCTTACTGATAACCATTTCAGAGGTGATAGCAGGGAGAAGGTCCACCTCGAACCAGTTGGAGTATGAATCAACCAACACCAGGTAGTGCTTGCCTCGCCATTCGAATATGTCAGCAGCCAGCGAGGTCCAGGGCATGGCAGGCGCAGGCTGCTGCAAAAGTGGCTGGCACTGCTGATGTGGGGCAAGAGTGTTGCAATCAGGACAGGAGGCTACTCAGGCTTTAATGTACTTGGCCATGCCGGGCCAATAGTATTGTTCTTGGGCATGTGAGACGGTGGCATCGGCTCCGGGATGCCCCATGTGGGCAGCGTTGTAGTACAAGTCGTACAGGGAGGCAGGGACGACCACCTTGTGACCCTTGATGATGATGCCGTCCCGGAGCACAAGTTGGTCGCGGACCAGAAAGAAAGGGTGGGCACCCGCAGTGGGCACCCGCAATTCTGGTCTCCAATTGGAGGCGTGCGTTCGGATCCCACTTCTGACACCATGTAAATGAGTTAAGTCTGACACACTGTAACTTTACTGAGTCTTTAATAAAGGCACATGTGAAGCACGTCCCAGTACTGACTGCATCTAGTCTTCAGGCGTACTGGAACCAAGGGAGGAGCAAGGGGAAGATATCACAGTTATACTGAGATGACTAGGGCGTGGTTAGTGGTATTGAGGTAGCTACATTATAGGTTGCATGCATAAACCATCTACACTGTGCATCTACCCGATCTATTCCTTTCATGATTTTATACACAGTCTTATTTTTAACTGAGAGCCATAGGTTTAAGATGAGAGGGGAATGATTTAATAGGAACCTGATTTAATGGAAATCATAGGTAGACACAAATGCTGGAGTAACTCAGCGGGACAGGCAGCATCTCTGGAGAGAAGGAACGGGTGACGTTTCGGGGTCGAGACATCACCCATGTCCAGAGATGCTGCCTGTCCTGCTGAGTTACTCCAGCATTTTGTGTCTACCTTCGATTTAAACCAGCATCTGCAGTTCTTTCCTACACTTAATGGGAGTCATTTAGCACATTTAAATGCTAAAAACGTACTTAGGAAGTAGGATAAAGTAATTGAATCTTGTTTTTATAAGTGCAAAGCAACTTATAGTTTCAGTAAATACTATTTGGGCAATTGCATACTATCGTTAATAAATGCAGAACAACTTCTAGATTCAGTAAATAATATTTGGGCAATTGCATTATAAATGCAGAACAACTAGATTTAGTTGACACGTGTTGGGCAATTGCATTAATTGTTTTTGCACCGTTTACAACCAGCTGGAGTCCCTGGACTCCGCCCGCTGAGCTTTTTAGTTTCGCTTCTGGGGAAACGAGAGTGAAGTTGAGCCGAGTGAAGGTTTGGAGCAAAAATTTTGGTTTGGAGCGTAGGCGCTGGGATGCGCGCTGGGGGGCGGGGCCTCTCGGCCGGCCGATTGTTGCGCCGCCCATCGCCGGCCGCTCGGGGGCGGTAGGGAGGGACCGAAGGAGGAGGGCGGCGCTCGTGCGCGGAGCCGAGAATGGGCGAGCCGAGGGCAATGCGCGTGCGCGGGGCTGAGCCGAGCCGAAGGTGGGGGCGAGCCGAGGGCAATGCGCGTGCGCGCAGCAGCCCCGGCCCGGCCGAGAGAAGCCGAACGCAGGAGGGGGAGAGGGAGGGGGCGGGGGAGCTGAAGCCCGACGGGAGCCGAACGAAGACCCGAAGCCGAGCGGAGCCCCGAAGCCGAGCGGAGCCCCGAAGCCGAGCGGAGCCCCGAAGCCGAGCGGAGCCCCGAAGCCGAGCGGCCGCCATTATCTGAGGGGCGGCCCCTTGGTTACGGGCCCTGTGACAAGGCTGCGCCGGGCTGAGCCGCGCTGTGCATCTTCCATACCGTCGGCTCCGTTTGATGGATCCTCGCATCGCCTGGTTCCAGCCAGAACAGCTCGGGCCCGCCAACGTCCTGTGGATGCAAATCTGGGAGACGACGCAAGGCTTGAGGAATCTTTTCTTTAATAATAATAACTGTGTGGCGGCGGCGGCAGCGGCCACGGACACCATGTTGAGGGAGCGCGGCGGCCAGGGCCAGGGCGCGGGCGACTTCGGCCCACAGGGAGACTTCCTACCGCTCGAATCGGGCGCCGACAACTGCCCTGCCGCCCCAGCGGGCTGGAGGAAAGGCCAGGCCGAGCACAGCAACCGCAACAAGAGGAAGCGGGACAACAAGGCAAGCACCTTCGGCTTGAACTACAGCCTGGTGTCGGGCGGCCCCTACAGCGGGACCCCCTGGAAGAACCGCAACTACAGGGAGGGCGTGCTGGGGTAAGTAAGGCCGCTCCTCTTTAGGCTGCTCCGCCACCGCAAGGCTAATTCGGGTGGTGGTGCTGTGGAGGACTTCGTAAATCCTTCCCGAGGATAGCTCCGGTGGTGCCATATCTATAAATGCAGCCCACACTGCAGATGGCAGCCCGTGATTTACAGGTGCACTGTCAAAACGGGACTGGGAAGCTATTTAATATAAATGCACGTACACACATGCATATATTTTATCTCTCTCTCTCTCTTATATATAAAAATAAAATATATGCATGCATATATTCGCTCTATATATAAATATACATATTTTATCTCCCTATACATATATACCTCTATATATATATATATACACATATGCGTGCTTTTATTTATATATATATATACACACAATATATATATATATATATATATATATATATATATATATATATATATATATATATATATATATATATAATATTTAATTTGTGTCATGAAAAGGTACACAGCTCTAAAACGGGTAAAGAAATAGAGCCATGCAACTTTTCATGACGCAAATGATACATTTGAGGCAATTTGGCATTCCTTCATATGCGACCGAAGCCTCAAAACATTTTTTAAAATGAATGAAAATAAATTGTTTTAAGCTCCTATCACTGTTCATCAGTACGCATTTTTTTGAGACATTGGTAATCATTGATCAAATCAAACTTTTGTACCGTTACTTAAATTCACAGTCATCTCCCTCGGTTTCTTGAGCATAGGTTAAAATTGAATGTAAATGAAGGAATATGGATAGTTAAAGTTGTCTTTATCAGCAAATTATTCCTTTCCAAAGTAGAAATAGTGCAGGACTGTAAGGGTGTCATACAAATTTGATTTGAAGAGCTGTAATGTAAAGATAGAATTTGCTTGTTCTTAATTGTACAAAGACTAATACTTATTTAGTTATGATTGTGCAATAAATTTTTCATTGTATTAAGGACGGGGAAATTATCAAATGCAAATCCATTAACTGCTATCAAGAATTCTGTTTAATATTCACAAATAAGGATTTGGCATGTGGGCTTTCCTCTTTAAACCTTTAATCGACTTTTCCTTGTAGCTGGAGTTGGTAATATTGCCAAATGTGTATATATGGTTTACTATTTTTCTGATCTGTCGTGATTTATGTATTTTAGTCCTTATGGCCATTGTAAAGTGAGGTACGATTTATATGAATTTGACAGCTTTCATTTAGTGGCTCTTCAAATTTGAGTGTATTTGCATGACACCTTTAGAGTGCCAGTTAAAATGTCACTTTTCCATGCATATTTTTGGATATCTAATGTTCTTTTGGAACTTTTACAGTAATGGTCTTGATTTTTAAGTGAAGTGGTCAAGTAAAGTATGATGTATATTGTAAAATAATTTCCCCAAATGATTGAAAGTGGATATGATTAGTGAACATTCAACCCACGTGGTAGCAGCAGGCAGCTATCTATCACTTTAGAAAATCTAATGTCCTTGAGCTAGGGCAGATTTGCACATGTAGACTTTGGAGTGAAGGGAAGTTCAAGGCTTTGAAAGAAAGTTGGAGTTATTTTTTCACGAATGCCGCAGCAGAATATGAAAAATCTGCCCATTAGATCATTAAGGCAAATCTGATTCATGATGCATTTGTTCATTAGTTTGCATTTACCTATAATTTACATTGAATGCTTAACATTTACAGTTAAAAAATGAATGATCTAATTTATTCCTTTGCTGCTTGATTTATGTAAAGCTAATGTGCGTGACACATTTTGATGATACTGAGCATTTCACTTATTAAGGCAATAACTGAGTAATTTTGATACTTGAGGGTTAAACATTTTTTTAAAAGTCCCGTCTTTGTTAGTGAGAGTGGTAGTTGTCGACAAGGATATGTAACTGTGTTGGGAGGAACTGCAGATGTTGGTTTGAACCGAAGATAGACGCAAAAAGTTCAAATAACTCAGTGGGCCAGGCAGCATCTCTAGAGAGAAGGAATGGCCGATGTTTCGGATCGAGACCCTTCTTCAGACACACTCTGGGTCTCGACCTGAAACCACCCATTCCTTCTCTCCAGAGATGTTGCCTGTCCCGCTGAGTTACTCCAGCTTTTTGTGGATACTGAGTTGGATGATCAGCCATGATCATATTGAATGGCGGTGCAGGTTTGAAGGGCCGAATGGCCTACTCCTGCACCTATTTTCTATGTCTATGTTTCTATGTGTCTACTTGTATGAAGACTGAGTCGTGTTTGAGAAAGTCACTGTTCTTTTCAGCAGGTAGTGTCAGTCTTTAAATTTACCCATGTTGGTTCTGCTGTGCTGATAAATCCATACATGTCAAGTCAGCAGAGTGGCCTAGCCTCATGAGCCATCTCAAACTGTTCTTTATGTCTTTGGTTTTTGCTGGACTGGACTCTTGCCTTTAGATGCTCACAAAGATGTTTATTTTCCCATGAGGAAAGATGGTTTCCAATCATGGAACACCTTTTTGTATATGATTAAGTATCTATGCAATCACCTGGTTTTATTCTATCAAATCAATCCCTAATTTGCTGAGGAATTCGCGACTGTCACGCGAAAATTGTCTAGCAATACGACAGTCACGTGCCAAGTGCTCTTGAGGGCCCTGCTTCTTTTGGGGGCCATTTGCGATGTCGTTCGTACTTAGTCCAATCTCTGTTGCAAGGATTTTCCCAGTGAAAATCAAAGATACTATGATGAAAAAATGTCAAAACTATGCGCGCTTTATAACCGTGTGGTCACGTGGTGCGGCGCTCAAATGACGTGCAAATGGAGCGCCAGCGGCTTACGGGCGGCGCATGGTTACGGACGTTGACGCATAATAAATTAGCGTAGGCAACGTTTGTGCATAACCATGCGTCACCACGCGCTATACATACGCTGTCAGTACGTCAGCGTGCGCAAAGGATACGTCACGCAGGTGACGAGCGAGGATTTTGAGCCCACAAAATCCTGGGGCGCCGCGCGTTACCGCGCGTCACTTCATAGGCCACCATGCCTCACGACGCGCCAACCAATTTTTAGGATGACGTGCAAATGACACCCATGTGGGTCAGGCCCTTAAGAGTCTTCTTTGGTGACAATAGGGGTTAATTTCAGGGCAGCCATAAACTGTGGGCATTTTGCAGTGCTTATAGGGTGAAAGAAGATTGTTTGCAGTTAATGGAGATAATAGAATGGATCTGGCAGTGGTCAGTCATACCATCATTTCCCCTATTAGGGGCAGTCCCTATCGGACAGTGTTATAATCTATAATGTTATACTTCCAGAAAATTAACAAGTTATTTTTTTTTTTTTAAAAAGGCATCGGAAATACACATTCCAAGCTTAAATCATCGGTTCGTTATAATCTAAAAGGTAACAGTGCTTGGATGTGAGGGCATTGTCTCGACATCTTGTGCTTGCCTTACTGTTGAAGCAGGGAGTTCATTACGATGAGTCCATGCATTTTGTCTGGGAGAAAGACTCAGCTGAAGTTGGCCTTCGTTTCTTGCGACCGTGTCTTGTCAGAGGGTTGCACCCCATTCCACTCTAGTGCTGATCTTCATTGTTGCTTCACTTTGCCTCCCAAAAGGATATGGACAAAGTTTTTTTTTTAATTGAAAGGCGGAATAGTGGTTTTCCTTGGATTCTTCCAAACAAAGGCTTAGGGTGTTTGTACTGATGGCACAATGTGTTGGTTCCAAGCCAAAGGGTCACCAGGCATTCATTAACTCCACCGTGGGAGTCGCTGAGGTGCCAGACCAATGCTTGCCCATCATGTATAACTCAATTTAACTATATTGATGTCCGAGTGCCAAAGCCATGATAGCAGAATGACATGCAGGGCCACTGTTGGGATTGCCTTTGGGGATCCTGAACATTATACTCTGGACCAGAGGTTACCTGGGCACAATTTGTTTTAACATCACCTGTCACATGTGCTTGACAAAGCAAGGTCTTGATCCATGGACAAGAAGACCCAAGTTGTCTGGAGACCAGGCTCTGCAACATGGGTATTAATGTTCACACAGTGGTTGGCACACACAAAACTGCTGGCATGTGCACCCTCAACCATGTATTGCACATGTACGCTCAGGCCTTGGGGCCTTCCACAATGCCGCCATGCCCACCATCCCAGCAGCTCTCCAGTCACCAGCTCCTGAGTCTGGCCACATACTCAATCCTTTTACTCGTACCTGGTTCTGCCTGCACATCTGACTGCCTCCCTGACCCTCCAACTCTGACCACCACAAACATTTGGTGCATGGTGAAGAGGGTGTTCAGTTAGGGTCAAGGATTGAGATGCAAGAAACAACAGCTTAAAATTGTTATGGGTCATGGGTTTGGCCAACATTTTAATTCCAGGTTAGACACAAAATGCTGGAGTAACTCAGTGGGACAGGCAGCATCTCTGGAGTGAAGGAATGAGTGATGTTTCGGGTTGAGACCCTTCTTCAGGTAGATCGGTGACTTTCCGGGTCGAGACCCTTCTTCAGATTGATCTGAATTTTAATTCCAGCTGTGGATTAAATGAAAAGATATGTATAAAACTCAGTAGCATTAAAAAAATATTGGATTGCCAGTCTGTAAAAATGGTTTAAGGATCAAAGCCAATTCTGTCTGAAGGCTCGTAACCTACAAATGTTAGTGTTTTGGTTCTTGATTGAACTCTGCTTTCCTGTCCCTATGATTTGTTCTTTGCTGTGGAGAGTTTGAGAATCAGATACTTTTAACTGAATTAGTTGTTGGTTAATGATTATGGTGTGTTTACTAGGTGACGATGATCAGTTGTTACTGGTATCTTGAATGTAGATATTTACGAAATATTACTTATCTTCTTGGAAGTCAATTTTTAACTTTTGAACATTTTTTTGCAGCCCAATTGTAAAGGATGTAAGCTCCTAGCTCCTGGTGCATGTTCACAGTAACTCAATATTCACCTCATTATAAAAAATATTAGTTACATTTTCTTAGTCTTAATTTCTTGGTTGTGTGGCTGAATAGAGTTAATATTCTGGTGCATTGCTCGATTTCGAAGTTTGGTAAAAACCAGTCCCTTTCACTGATTTGGACAGATGATCACTTTTAAAAAAAAAATTACGCACTCTGAGGAGCATTTGCAGAATGTTATGCTCATGATTCAAACTATCTTGTCTTTGTAACTGGAATATTGGTGAGTGAGAGTAAAACCCCTGTAGGAGATAAGTTAACCTTATGTCTATCGCTTGTTAATGGAAAATAAAAGTTTGCCTTTTCCATTAATCACTGTACTAGGATAAGTTTATCAAAATATCACTATTTTGTACATCTTTTATTTGTGACTTTTACATCTTTCAGAACTCTTTATAGAATTCTCTGTCACCTGCTCTCCGTCCACTTTTGTACAAGCCAGCTTTGATTCAACAGTATATCACATTCTTAAGTTATGATTTACTTTGCGAGACTATCATGGGAACACTAACCGTGTGCTAAGCAGCAAATGAAGTACATGGTTAGAAATCTGAGCTCTATACATGCAATTTAAGTCCAAGTTCAGTCTGCAGATCGCACAGTGGGTTGGACTGAGCTCATTGCCAGCTGTTGGAAGTGCACTCGTTACAGACTTCGGTGCATACATGGCCTAAAACAGAAGTCTGAGATGACAAGCTGGATGTCCGATGCAGTCCTTCCTAACTCCCACTCAGCTGCTGAACTTGCCACTAAGTTTGTACGGAATTTATATGTTCTCCCCATGACCTGCGTGGGTTTTCTCCGGGAGCTTCAGTTTCCTCCCACACTCCAAAGGCGTACAGGTTTGTATGTTAATTGGCTTGGTATAATTGTAAATTGTCCATACTGTGTGTAGGGTAGTGTTAGTGTGCGTGGATCGCTGGTCGGCACGGACTCGCTGGGCCGAAGGCTTGTTTCCACGCTATATATATCTACATAACTAAAACTCTGATCTTGTGCTCTTCCGGTTTGTGTGTTTTTTCTATTTACACAAAAATGGTACGTGATAGCCTGCTTACTCGCCATTCGCCTGTGGTCGAGTGCAACAAGTTTTGTTCCGATCGATGGCATATTATAAAAGTTATTAAGGTTTAAAAATCGTGCATGCGCAGATTGCTGTCAGTCACCTCCACATAGATTGGTCTCCTCTCCTGTCAGTCAGGAAGAGGAGTCGCCGGGACGGCAATGCCCCTTCCTGGCTCTATCGCCGTACTGATTGGCCGCATCGGCTGTCGGGGCCTAGACTGAATCCCAGGCAGCGGCCAAGCTGAGGGCTGGAGTCGTGCCCTGGTCAAGGTGTACCAGTGCCTCGGGGGCGGCCCGGCCACCGCCATCCTGCAGCACAGCCTCCGCTTTGTGCTCTGCGGGCAGCTCTGGCTCGGCAGCCCTCACCCCGCCCCCAGCACAGCGAGCCCGGCTCCGAGGGCCAGGTCCTTTAGTGCTTCGGCTGCCAACAGCAAGGGCCGGGCACAAGAACCAGGCCCTGGCGCTGCTCTACGACCTGGGGCAGGGAATGGGAGGAGGATGAGGGAGATGGGGTGGGGAGAAGCACTGAGCCCAGCTGGCGAGGGACACCGCGGTTCCCGGGACGGGCAGCGCCTCATCGGCACCTGCCTGCGAGCGTGAACACCGGGAGCGGCACCGCAGCGTTACACCGAGAGCACGGGGGGGGGGGAGACGGAAGAGAGAGGGATGAGGGGGGTAGGGGAAAGTGGGATGAGGGATGAGGGAGGTAGGAGGAGGGAGGGGGGGAAGAGGGAGGGAGGAGAGATAGATGGGGTGGAGGGGTGGTGGAGTGCAGGGGGTAGGGAGAGCAGTAGATGGGAGAGGGGGACAGGGAGGGATGGATTTGATGGGAGGGGGATAGGCGTGAGTGGTGGAATATTGCGTTGGGGAACGGGCGAGTGGTGGAATATTGCATTGGGGAATAGGTTGCGTTGGGGGACCAGGCCTCCCGTGTGTCGGACCTAACGGGTCCCACCTAGTCTAGTCTAAACTAAAATTAGAGGCCCAGCAGCAGTGTATTGGCACACAGAAGAGGAGGTCTGCAACTGGCGGTTCAGCGTTCTGATCGAGTAATGGGGTTGCAGAACCTATGGGTTGGTGGTAGAAAAGATAAATGCCTGAGTGACATTTTATTAGTATATTTTCATGTGTCTAATTGTTCCAAATTACTTACCATATCCACCCCTTCACATCTTTCTATTGAGGGACTTTAGTTTTCAATAAACATGCATATACATGGAACAGCATCTCATTTTTTGCTTGGGGAGCTTACAGCCCAGTGGTATGAATTTTGAGTTCTCTCAGTTCAGGTAGCCCCAGCATTCTCGCTCGCCCTCCCTCCCCTCATTTTCACCCTACAAACAGCTTACAATGGCCTGTTTCCTTTATCATCGTCACTTTTTGCATATCCTTCATTCATCGTTCTTTATCTCTCCACATCACTGTCTATATCTCTCGTCTCCCGTATCCCTAACCAGTCTGAACAAGGGTCTCGACCCGAAACGTCACCCATTCTCTCCAGAGATGCTGCCTGCCCCGCTGAGTTTCTCCAGCTTTTTATGTCGATCTTCGGTTTAAACCAGCATCTGCCGTACCTTCTTACACAGTGTTGGAATAACTCAATGGGTCAAGCAGCATTTCTGGAGAACATGGACAGGTCGGGACCCTTCTTCAGACTCCGACCCTGCTTCTTCAGAGGTTATGCCTCAGTTATATAGGGTGTCAGTGCGACAACATCTGGCATATTTTGCTCAATATTGGATTCCTTATTTAAGGAAGAATGTTAATGCATTGGTTGTAATTCACAAATGTTTACTTGACTCATACTGGAATGCACATGTAGCTGTATGTGGAAAGACTGGGCAAGTTAGGCTTTTATCTACTGGAATTTAAAAACTGAGAGGAAACCTGATTGAAACATTTTAAGTTTCTGGTGGACCTTGACAAGGTAGATATGCCAAAGATGTTTGTTCTTGTGGGAAAATCTAGCAGTGTTTAGAAGCAAGAAGTTGCCCATTTAAGAGATATGAAGCGTACATTTTTTTACTTTGAGATGTTCATAAGTCCTCATCCTTAAAAGGCATGGAAATAGCCTTTAAATATTTTTAAGACCGAGTTAGATAAATTCTCGATAAGCATGGGGGTGGAAAGTTACCAAAATTAGGTGGGAATGTGTGTAACAGTCAATCAGCCATGATTTTATGAGATGGTAGAGCAGGCATGAAGATCTGAGGAGTCTAATCCTGCTTTCAATATAATCATGGCTGATCTACCCCAGGCCTCCTCTCTTATTTGTCGGTTCCCTTCAAGGTAGAGAATTTGAGAGATTCGCTACCCTCTGTGCGAAAATGTTCCTGCGCACTTCATTTTGAAATGACCACCCCTAATCTTGTAACTATGCCCCTTGTTAGAGAGACTATTCTGCTGAGAAAATGTCTCAAAATCTACCCTGACATTCCCTCCTGCATCTATGGAGCGAAGGAATGGGTGACGTTTCGGGTCGAGACCCATCTTCAGACCCGAAACGTCACCCATTCCTTTGATCCATAGATGCTGCCTCACCCGCTGAGTTTCTCCAGCATTTTTGTCTACCTTCGATTGTTCCAGCATCTGCATTTCCTTCTTAAACATTCTCTCTTGCATCTCATCTGTTTCAGTAAGATCATCCCTTATTCTTCTAACCTACAAAGAATTTATAATATTTTTAGTTGCATATGATACGACAATCCTCTCATTCCCGGAATTAGCCTGAATCCATTTATACGCTCTCTAGTATATAGTATGCCTTTTTTTTTTTTTTAAATAAGGGACCAAAACTGTGCACAGTGCTTCAACTGTTGACTCATCAGTATCCTGTAGAACTAACAGTACTTCCCTGTTTCTAAACTTCAGTTCACTTGCAATAAAGACATATCCAGTTGCCTTCCTAACTCATTGCTACACCTGCCTGCTAACTTGTGCATTTCATGCGTAAGAACATCTAGATTTATCATCTGCAATCTGTATATTTCTCTTTATGGTGCAGAATCTTGCCATTTCTTACATTAAATGTTTTTTGCACGCTCACTAAACCTATCTGAATCCTATGGCAATGTCCTTGTCACAACATGCCCTCTCTTCTGCACCTATTGTCACCTTGTACTCTCCTCCAATAGTGAATAATTGAGGGCCAAGAACTGATCTTTGAGGCACTCCACTAATCACGTTCTTCTCGCCTGAAAAATACCTGTTTATTCTGAAGGGTTTCTATGTATTGACCAATCTTCATTCCATGCCAATGCACCTTCTACTATCATGAGTTCTTAACTTGTGCACCAGCCTTTTATACACCCTCCACCCTTTATGTGAAAAAGTTACCCCTCATGTTGCTATTAAATCTTTCCCTCCTTACCGCAAATCTCTGGTTCTCGATTCCCCTACTCTGGGCAAGAGACGCAGTGCGTCTACCTGATCTATTCTCATGATTTTGTACACCTCTATAAGATCGCCCCTCATCCTCCTGTGTTCCAAGGAATAGAGTCCTAGCCTGCCCAACCACTCCCTGTAGCTCAGCATCGAGCCCAGGCAACATTCTTGTAAATCTTCTCTGCACCCTTTCCAACTTGACAACATCTTTCCTATAACATGGTGCCCAGAACTGAACACAATACTCTAAATGCAGCTTCACCCACGTTTTATGTAACTACAACATGACCTCCCAACATGACTCAATACTATGACTGATCTTGTCTCCAAAAGAATATAGAGAGATGTTCACTTGGTCTTCTGGGACTTCCCCAATCAACACATAGAATTGAGCAACATGAACTGACCCGTATCAGACTTCTTCATTGTATTTCTCCCAGCAGCAGTATCCATGAGCAAAACAGCTGAAATTCCACTTCTCTTTGCAATATGGATGTTAATCCTCTGTGATTAATATTTAAAATTAATAAAATTCATACTTTCTGGTTGTGGCAACATTGAGCTCTCCCCATGGAGAGGTAAATTTAATCTTGTGCTTTCACTCTGTGCTTCACCCCCTCCACAATTTCTAAAATAAATAACAGTACAGTATAGGTGGTGCTAGCTTCAAATGTACGGTTCCATGGCAATCAGAGTTTTATATTTTGTGGAATTTTTTATTTGTCTTGCATTTTCCATGCAAATGCTTACGAGTCAAAAAGTAAGACAATCGGGTCTGAAGAAGGGATCCTGACCCTTTTTTTTCCAGAGATGCTGCCTGACCCACTGAGTTAATCCAGCACTTTATGTCTATCTTTCAGAATAAAGGGACACAGCTTGGTTGGCATGGTTGAGATGGGCCGAAGAGGCTGTATCCATGCAGTATGAGCGCGACTACAAGAATGTTACATTTTAAATGAAAGGCAATTTGAGCTAATGTGCCTTTTGCGTGGCATCCTACCCTTCTAATTGCAAACAAAAAGATTCCTTTCTCTTCTGGAGACAAGAGATTGCAGATGCTGGATTCTTGAGCCTAAACCCCTTAAATCTGAAGATGGGCCGATCTGAAACATCGACTATCGATTTCCCAGCACATAAGAAGGGTTTCGGCCCGAAACGTTGCCTATTTCCTTCGCTCCATAGATGGTGCTGCACCCGCTGAGTTTCTCCAGCACTATTGTCTCCCAGCACATATGCTGCCTGATCCACTGCGTTGCTCCAGCAGTTTTCTTTTTGTTCTATTCATTTCTTCCTCCTGCTTTCCTTAAACACATCTGTGCTACTCACAGCTTGAAGGGGAATTTTATTGTGTGAAATTGTGTACTGTAATACATTTGATAACCAAGGGGATTCGGGTAATGTCAAAAGAACACTTAAAACATTGTTGACGGAATTATTTGAGGTCATATTTTGTAAGGCCCAATTGTTTTCAGGTTGTTAGAGGAACACCAGGCGAATAAGTGAAGCTGAAATACAGCACTCCATGTATGTGAGCAGCAAAAGCAGCCTGCAACAGACAGTGAAGGGATCTCGCTATCACTGGATCAGATAAAAGCTGTTGAGTCTTGCTGTGTCTCATCGTGTATGGTGGTGGATAATAAAACAGCTTGAGGAAAGAGGTTGTTTTTGACCTCGTCTCCATCCTTAATAATTGTGGGGTTCTGAGTATGAGTGATGACAGAGCTGAATATTTGCAGCCATGTTCAGACAGAAGTGTCAAATAGATGATGAATTTCAGTTTCTTCATTGCTTTAGTCCTTGATTTCTCTTTGACCTCTTTAACACAGTTCAGGAAACAGTACCTCATCTTCCATTTAAGCAAGCTGCAGCCCAGTTGATTTCAACAGTTTCAGAGAATTTGCCTTTCCAGTTTGTTCAGAACTGCATTTTAGATTTCTACTAACTGTTGTGTTCTGTACCTGATACAGTTCATCATTGTTTGATTGTTCTTCCTCCTCTGGCCTCATTCTCTTGTTTCTTTGGAAACCGTCCGTTTCTTAGCAATCAAAACCAGAAGCTTAAAATTACAACCAAAAGATTATGGATGCAGCAAGGAAATCTAATTTTGAATTGTAAGGAATTGGGGTAAACATTTGTGAATTAGAACAGAAGCAATCTTGATGTTTAAGAATAGATCACTGTGGTACAGGAAGTAAAGTGAATAGCACATGTAGGAATATGCGAATACGCAAATGGATATACAATTAGTTTTTAATCTAACTTGAAGAAGTATGAGTTTCACTTTCATACCAAACATATTTCCTGCTTGTAATCCTGTGGCATCAGCTCCTGCCTTCCTCCAACCCTTTTGACATGGTGTTAGGGTTTATGGGGAGAAGGCAAGTGAACAGGGTTGGGAGGGAGAGATAGATCAGCCATGATTGAATGACAGAGTAGACTTGATGGACCAAATGGCCTAATTCTGCTCCGATCACGTATGAACTTATCCCCAACTTTGCTCTGAGATTGCTAACACATTTCATAGTTGTTGGATTATTTTAGTAATTTGCTGCAGTTTCTCTAATATCTTTTCGTAACATTTCAGACTTCACGAAGAAATTATTGACTTCTATAACTACATGTCACCAAGACATGAGGAAGCTAAAATGCGGATGGAGGTTGTTGAAAGGATAGAAAATGTCATTAAAGAACTATGGCCCAGTGCAGAGGTGAGCATTACAGAGAGGTACTAACTTTAATTTTAACGATTACTAAATTAAATAAGAGGCATTAATTTGGAGGAGATGTTGTGGTGCCCTTAATGTACAATTGAAGACTCTTCTGTAATTTACTGCTAAACAATTTTGCTTTGCCTTTTGTTTAAACACATTTGCTTCTATTGGAAACTCTTGAACAATCATGCTTTGTTTACTCTTTCGTGCTAGTTTGTAATCTGTGTATTTTGTGTTCCAGAAAATGGTCACAGCATCTGCTTAAAATTTTCAGTTTGATATTGGGTGTTTCCCCCCCCCCCCCCCCCCCCCGCTGTTTTATTCTATTATGTAGCCACTAGTGGGCAGTAAAGGTTAAGTTAACAACTGCTTGTATTATGATTCTACTTTTTAAAATATGCTTTTAATGTACATTGATTTTATTAATGCTAAATCATTACATTTCAGGTGCAGATATTTGGAAGTTTTAGCACAGGCCTATACCTGCCAACAAGGTAACATTTGGAAAGTATTTGTAATTTTTTGTTAATTTTTGATGTTGATAACTAATCTACAGGCAGTAGCTGCAATTGATCATTGTTTAAACTTTACAATGTGGAAAAAATTAGTTCAGATTTTAGGCACTATTTCATTATTTCTAGATATGTTTTGATGTTTATGACTTGTTTATGTTTAAAATAAAAAAAAATATATTAATATAAAATATAAAGTCTGACGAGGGGTCCCAACTCAAAACGTCACCTATCCATGCTCTCCAGAGATGCTGCTTGACCCACTGAGTTACTCCAGCATTTTGTGTCTCTTATATTTATTTATTTTTTCAAATTTAGAACAATATTACAAATAACTTGCAAAAAACACAAATGAGGTGCTATTTTTTTAGCGCATCAGCCCACTCTTGTTGCAATAATGTCTTGTTGAAGAAGGGTCGTGACCCGAAACATCACCCATTCTTTCTCTCCAGAGATGCTGCCTGAGTTACTCCAGCATTTTGTGTCGATCAGTGCTGCCTGTTATGTCAATTTACTTTTTATATACTTCAATCACAAAGCTTAACTATTTTTATTTTTCACTTTCTTCCAAACCTTGCCGTATATTAGTCCCACTGGACTACTCCCCAGTATCCAGCCCAAAAGCCCATTGACTTAATGGGGTCTCCAGACTATGCACGGAAAGAGTCATACCTCACGTGATGTGTGGTAGCAGGGGCGGAAAACCCGGGGGGGCCAGAGGGGACACGTCCCCCCCCCCCCCCCCCCCCCATGTTTTAAGAGGTGGGCGACATCCCCGCCAGGTTAACCTGCCTGGGCTTGCGGGAAATATGGCCAGCGCGGAGAAGCAGCGCTGGTATCCCGTCAATCCAGACAGGGCTGTTAGTTAACCCGGTGAGACAGGCAGTTGAGCTGCATTTAGCGCTGAATTGAGCCTCCGAAGCCTCGCGCGCGAGTGTAAGTGTGCACATGCGCGCGCAGCCGCCTAAAAATTGTGTCCCCCGTCCCCTCCATGTTTTGATAGTGAGTTCCGTTCTTGTGTGGTAGCACATCATAGCCAAATCTGATCTTGCCACTTTTACTGGGACGGTTCGATGCGATAAAACCTTACTCATCCCTAGAGGGAAATTGGTCTGCCAACAGTCACAACATGCAATGGCTGGGGATTTAGTAAACAAGGTGGAAATTATGATCCCATTAACTTTAGTTTTTGATCGCCCTGTTGCTTCCTTGGAAATGCAGCTGTTGTCCAACTCTGATCAGCTAAATTATTCGTATACTGGGTCAAACATGTAATGCTAATCACCTGTGTAATAAATCTATCCATTAAATAAGTGCACAGTTCATCGTGGGACGTTTATGAATTAAATTGTTTGCGTCTACAATTTGCATTGCATCAGGGGATCGATCACTTAAAAAGTAGAACCTGAGAAACAAAAAAAGGTGATTTCATAAAGTGATTAATGCCTTGGGTGCAGCAGCGGAATTTGATCACTCTTGCACAAGAGGGAGCCAGATTTCCCAAGAGTATGACGAAGCAGTTTAAAGCATGAGTATAAGTGAACAAGATCAAAGTTTGGGCCAACCGGGTGGTCGCACTGGGTGATTAAAAAAGGGAAGGCTAGAATCATGAATAGTTTTAAATACGAGTCATAAATTTAAAGTGCTGGGTCAAAAGGAACTAATATGGTTGAGTGAGGATATCAGTGGTAAGCAAGTGGAATTTGCCCTAGGAGAGAGTATGGAAATGATTAGTTTAGATTTATTTGGGCAAAGAGGATGGAAAGTTAGCCATGGGAGTAATCGTATGCTACATTGCACAGACGACAGGAGTTAGTGGCAGGTGCCCGAAGATAAGGGCGGGCACTTTTAACGCTATGTAACTGATAGTGAATGATTTTCATGATGGAATGTACAGGGCTGGAATCTTGTTTACTTATGCTTGTCGCCTCTTGCATCCGTTTTTTAAACTGCTTAGTCATCCTTTGGGGAAGTTTGTTAAAAGGCCATAAGTGACAGGAGCAGAATTAGGCCATTCAGTCCATCAAGTCTACTCTGCCATTAAATCATGGCTGATCTGTTTCCCCCTCCTAACCCCATTCTCCTGCCTTCTCCCCATAACCCATGTCACCTGTACTAATCGAGAATCTATCAATATAAAATATCCATTGACTTGGCCTCCACAGCCTTCTGTGGCAAAGTATTCCACAGATTCACCACCCTCTGATTACCCTCTCCCTTTTCTCCTTTTAAAATGGGTCAAAATCCACCTCTGTAACCAAGCTCTCAAGCGCCTTGTGAAAGTGCCTTTTTTGTTGTTCTGGTGAGTATTTGTGGCTATCCCCTGATGCACCTCGGAGCACAATTACTTGCATTTAACAATACAAGTTGTAGAAGTTAACAGTTTAATACTAAGCGCTCATCTAATGATCAGTGTACAAAGTTGGAAGCTTCAATTGGGCTTGAACAAAGCACTGAAGATGGGAACAATCAGGATGAATGTGAAGGTTTCCTTAAGTTAAATAAAATATGCCAGGTGCCCTATGCTGTTGTTCACAGTGAATCGCTGGCATAATGTTCTTTAATTACTTGGTGCAGCTTGAACTGGTGTAGAATGTATGATTTAGGACTCTAATTTATGGTGACTGAGTTATATACTGTTATGCCTGACCAAAGAAGTAATAGAAAAATATCTTGTATGTTAATTTTTCAGATTGCTGATCTTTCAGCAGAATCTTTTGAAAAAGGTCATTGATCTGAAATGTTAACTCTCTTTATCACAGTACGCATGCTGAACATTTCCAGCATTTTCTGTATTTGTTTCAGAATTACAGCATTTTCAAATCTTTGCTTTAAAAAAAATGACTAAATGTGATTTGGGGAATGCATGCAATATAAAACACAATAGGGAACAGTGCAGGGCAGGCCCTTTGTCCCACAGTATCTGCGACAACCATGAAGCTAATTTAAACTGTACATTTGCTGGGATATGGTCCATTTCCTGCCTGTTCATTTGTCTGTCTAAATGCCTCTTAAACATTATTATTGAATCTGTTTCTAAAAATTTCCCGTGACAGCATGTTCCAGGCACCTACCACTCTGTGTTTAACCAAACACTTGCCGTGTAAATCTCCTTAAAATATTCCTCCTCTCACCTTAAAGCTACGCCATCCAGTATTTGGCCTTTTCAAAATTGCTGAAAAGATTCAGAATGTCTACTACATCTGAGCACCTCAGAATTTTTTGCACTTCTGTCAGGTTATTCTTCAGCCTCCAACGGCCCAGAGAAAATGATCCAAATGTGTCCAACCTCTCCTTATAGCTACACTATCTAATCCAGACGGCTTTCCGGTAAACATTCTGCATGCTCTCCAAAGCTTCCACCTCCTTTCTGTTATGCAACAACCACAACTGCAGACAACATTCCAAGTGTGTCCCAATCAAAATGTAATGCACAACATGACTTCCCAGCTTTTATACCTGACACTCTGACCACACAAGAAAAGCACCCTTTCTACTTGTGTTGTCATTCTCAGGAAGCTCTGAACTTGCACCCCAAGATCCCTCAATATATGAATGCTCTGCCTTTTACTATATACCATGCTCTTACATTTGACATCTCAACATGTAATGTCTCACACTTCTCTGCATTAAGTTCATTTGCCATTTCTATGCACATATTTCCAACAGGTCTATTACCTACTTATTTCTTTCACAACATTCCTCACTATCAACAACTGCTATTTTTTTTTAACTGTGCAAATATCCTAATCAGCCCACGCATATTGTCAACTGAATAATTTCCAACAGAACACATGGAATATCATTCCTCTAGTCAGAATAGCACCCCTCCACCACTACCATCTGCTTTCTATGAACAAACCAATTTTCAATCTAATATACCAAGTCTCCTTGGATCCCATGTGCCTTACTCCTCTGGATCAGCCTACCATGAAGGACCTTGTCAAAAGCATTACTAAAGTTCATGTACACAACATACACAGCCTCTCCTTCATCAGTCATCTTTGTCATCTCCTCGGAAAATGCAGTCAGGTTTGTAAAACATCCCTCTGCGCAAAGCCCTGCTGACTATCCTTAATAAGGTAATGGGTTTCCAAATTCGAGTAGATCCTTTTGTTAAGAATTTTCTCCAATAATTTCCCTACCATTGATGTGAGGTTCACTGACCTATAATTTCCTTGTTTGCCTCTACTGCCCTGCTAATGCAGAGGAACATCATTGGCTATCTTCAGTCCTCTGGGATCCCACCAGAGACTGAGGGGGATGCAATGATCCCTACCAAGCCCCCAGCAATCTTCTCTCTTGCCTCTCTCAAATAACATGGGATAGATCCCACCAGGGCTGGAGATGTACCCTAGTCACCCTCTTGTTTTTTTGTGTATCTAAAGAGCACTTGGCAATGTTCCTGCTAATTAAGCTGCATTGTGTTTGAATGCAAGAATAGGAATGGCATATAATGTTTTGTGTGTCTTAGTGTTTTTCAATTATGTAAAGTTTATATTCTGTCATGTCCTTTTAAGTAAAAGTAACTATTTCAAGAAGTACTCCATGCAAGAACTATAAATTTTCAGCATGGATAAAATAAATTGGGAAAATACTGCAGGCATTTAAAAAAATGTAGCAAATGCATGGTGAAAAAATAAATATCAAAATCAGACAATTAAAATTGGGTATCTGGACTGTTTCTGAGAAACAATTTTACATTTTGTATTTTATAATACTGCGGAATAAGTACTGTAAAAATGAAATATGAAATAAAATAAGTTTTGTGCAGGATGCATAGCTTAGATGTAAATTTTGAAATGTAGTAGCACAAATGTGGAAAATTACCGGGGTACGTTCTTGCCCATAAGAAGCAGGAATGATCCAATCTGGCTGACTAATGACCTATCAATCTATCATCAATCAATTAAAAAAAATGTTGGAAGGTGTCTTCAATAATGCTGTGAAGCAGCACTTATCTACAACTGCTGATCAATATTCAGTTTGGGTTTCACCAGGACCACTGGGATTCATGCCTCTTTACATCTTGGAACAGATGTTGACCAAGCAACTGAATTCCAGAGCTGAAGAGAAAATGCAAGCCCTTGACAATGTAGCATCAAGCTTGCCTGGTAAAGTTAAATGGGAATCATACCCAGCAGAATGGAAGATGAATATGGTTGATGGATGTTAATTGACCCAGCCCGAGGATACTACTGCAAGAGTTTCGCTTTGCAGTGCCTTGGACGCAACTGCATTCAGCTGCTTTACCACCAGTGGTCATCCAGTTAACCTAAGGTCAGAAACAGAGATGTTTGACGCTGCAAGGATAACTTTGTTTGCATGTCTTCAGATAATGACGCAGCCCATGTCTGCATGAATCAAGACCGTGACATCATTTAGGCATCAACTGGTTAATGACAAGTAAAACGTTCATCCCACACGAGTTTCAAGTAATGGCTGTCCCTGATGAGAAAACCGTTTATCCACTTATCCTTGACATTTAATAATGTTACTATTGCCACATCTTTCAACATCAACATTCTGGAGGTCAATGTTGTCCAGCAACCGCCTTGCCACCAGTTTCCCAATATATTTCCAACATCTACATGAGACAGAAATCAAGAGTATTTTGGAGTACTCTGAACTTGCTGGGATACGAACAACTGCTGAATTCTCAAACTCAATGCCAACAAGCAGAGGCCTTTCAGAAACATGGAATATAACTGGTGGACAGGATTAAGGAACATTCTATAGCATTTTATAAGGGGAAGAAGGTAATTAGGAAAAGGCGAGGGCTTGTTAGAGGCCAAACTTATCCAGAGAATCGAAGCGAGGTCTTGAATGAATATGGAAGTATTTGTTGAGGAGAAGGATATTGCAGTTGGATAATGCAGGGAGGGAAGCGAGGAAATTCTAGAACATGTCATTGAAAAGAAAGTAGCATAAGACTCTTAACGGCTTAAGTGGTAAATAAATGACCAGGGCCTAATGAGATATATCCCAGGCTGCCATGGATGGCAAAAGACATGAGACCTGGAGAGAATATTCTGTGGTCTCTCTGTGATTATTCTTTGACTTCTCTGGTCACAAGTGAGGCGCCAGACAACTGGAGGAAAGCAAATGTGCTGCCCTTATTCAAGAAGCAAGCAGGGATAAGCCAGGTAGTTACTGGCCAGTTAATCTCATGTCAGTGATGGGGGAAATTATTGGGAGACATCGAAGGGACAGGATGAGTCTATTCTTGGAAAGTTAGAGTTTGATCAGAGGTGGGCAACATGGTTTTGTTTGAGTTGTTTTTGTGGTCGGGACATAGGAGTACATTCGCAGACGACATGACAATTGGTGATGGAGTTGATGGAAAGGAGTGTGGTGAGTGAGACTGGGCAGGATCATAGCAAAAGGTCTGTGGAGAGAGAAATAAAACAGTGCATCTAATGTTTCTCAACCAGCTACAGGGCAATACATCACTGGGTGGAGAGGGAATGGGAGTTAAGGATCATCAACAAGGCTCCACCTTGATATTTTAAGGAGCCACCTCATTATTGGCCTTCAGTATTCAGCAAGGAGAAGCAATAAAGGCAGTAAAAGGGCCATTAGGTAACAAGTTATTAGTGAAAAGCCTGTCATGGGCTTGCTTTAAAAAAAAAAAAAAAAGCATGCTTAGAGCCGTGCGATATTCATGAAAAATCGAGTCATTTGCTGATCTTTCTGAATGTGAGGTGAGGGTGTAATAAGATACCAGACAGAGTGGAATTGTGTTCCACAGAAGGCAACGATGACACTGAACTGTCAATTTAAAGTGTGCTCTGGCATTGTAGCGCTTACGGTCAAGCATTATAGTCTAGATATTGTGCTGACTTGTCCAGTGAGTGGCTGGTACTGGTGAATCTCTGACTAATACATGAATACTCCCTCTTTGAAAGAATGAGACTGCTGAGTGGGTTGTCTTTAGGAACTGCCAGAGCAAAGCATGTGCAGTCTTTGGCACTCCTGCTATTGTGAAAGTCAGTAATTCATCAACCTAGATGGCTTTACCTTCCATTGCTGTGATAAAAGTCCATGAATTTACCCAAACCAACCACTAAATGTATATGTCCAGCTGAAGTGCAAGATTTTCTGAGGCTGTAGGAAATAGATGAGTGCAATGAATTGTAAATAAGGCTTGCCTTCATCACAATAAAGTATGTGAGGGGCAGATGATATGATGCAACATTGTTGTAGAATGAGTATTAGAGCTCCTATCTTAACTTGCAGGGCAGCTCATTCTTCCTTTGAAAGTATTTGCCAGTGCTACGTTGCTTTGTATATATTTCTCTCCAGGTAATTGATTACAAAAATACACTTGCAGGAATTGTACTTGCCAGTTTGATCGCACTGGGCCTGTACTCGCTGGAGTTTAGAAGGATGAGGGGTGATCTTGTTGAAACTTACCAAATAGTGAAAAGCTTGGATAATGTCTCTACTAGTGGGAGAGTGTCGAACCAGAATGCATAGCCTTGGAATTATAAGGACGTACCTTTAGAATGGAGATGAGGGATTTATTTCCCCAGAGGGCGGTGAATCTGTGAAATTCATTAATCCAGCCGGCTGTGGTGGTCAAGTCATTGGATATTTTTAAGGCGGAGATAAGGCAGGAGAATGGATTTGAGAGAAAAACATAGATCAGTCACGATTGAATGGCAGAGTAGACGCGATGGGCTGAATGGCCTGCTTCTACTTCTTTGACATGAACTTATGAATCAAAACCGTCACGATAAAGACCCAGTTACCTGGTGCTTCAACTGCTATGGTTTAGTAGTCAGCGCCATAGAGCCAGCCAGGAGAAATCCTGAGGACCAACACTAGTATAATATCACAGGTGGTCCTGAGCTGACATTGGGACGGAACTCCTGTGTTAATGCCCGTTTGTTGTTGACCAGTTCTGTTAACTTATCATTAATTTGTTCATAGTTGGATATTAAGACTCCTTAATACAAAGTCTTATTCCTACAAGATAATTTTTTTTGTTCATGCTGGAATCTGATACAAAACAGAAAATGCTGGAAATACTCAGTAAGTGTGGAAGCATCTGTGGAGAGGGAAATAGAGTTAACATTTTAGGTTGATGATGTTTCATCGGGTCCATCATGAAAGATCATCAACCCGAAATGTTAATTCTGTTTCTCTCTCCACAGATGCTGATCTGACATGCTGAGATCTGTAAAGTTAACTATGATGGAAAACTTTGCAACCATCCAGTTAAGAGAGAGAGAGAGAGAGAGAGAGAGAGACTGGCAGTCTTTCTTCAGAGTAATTTTTGTTTTAAAGGAAATCAAATTTAAGTTGAAGTTTCAAAGTAAGTATGTTTTTTGAGGGAAAGAAAGAAAGATGATGTTGAGATTATTAGTGTTCCTTTACCAACCTCTTGGATGGAGAAAATGTGGGTTGGAAGAAAGCTTAAGATGCTAAAAATGTTTCTGCTTTTTTAAGGCTTGAAGCCATAAAAATACATTTTATGACATTTTTATCATCTTTAATTTAGTTCACCCCAAATCTCTTTCTATGGTTAAAGCTGTCATACAGGAAAAATCAAAAAGCAAGCAAAGTTATTTGACAGCATTGGCATGTTCATATAAAGATGCTCAATTCAATTGAATGGATGTAAATATCAGCAAAACAACCAACATATATAAAAGTTGTTTGTTTTGTGCTACAGGAAGTTTGTAGGTGAACATAGACGAATGTTTGCCTGATTTCAGTCAATTAGATAATGGCCGTTGCTAACATGTGCCATTTTAAATTTGGAGAATGTTGAGAACTGGTCTAGCTTGATGCATTTGTGTCTTATTTGTTTCCAAATCTTGGCAAATATTTGAAATGCTTTCATTTTGCCTTCTCTGGTCTTCAAATGTCTACATCATAATGAAAATTCTAGAGTGTAATTTTCCAATAGATTTATATATTTAGCTGGAGTTAACAGTAATTCACTAATGTTCTTCATTCTTTACTATTCAGTGATATTGACTTAGTGGTATTTGGGAAATGGGAGATTTTACCACTGTGGACTTTGGAAGAAGCACTTAGGAAACACAGTATAGCTGATGAGAGTTCTGTGAAAGTATTGGATAAAGCAACTGTAAGTACCTGATTACTTTTTTTGTGGAACACTTTATTTTGAGAAGGCTGTAAAGAGTGCAAGGCATAAGATGTGGTGTGGTTCAAGCATCAGTCCAGCTGCACAATAAAAGGGGTGTTGGTTCTTACAAAGCACAGGATTAATGCGCTGAGCGTTGAGACAGGCTATGGACCTGAATTACATCACCAGAATGGTCAACAGAATGGTCAACTCTCTCAAGTGGAGAGTTGGCCATCTGACCAACATGAGGATAATGGAGGTGGGTCTCTTGTGATGAGTTTGGGTTCACTGTATTCAAACACTCTTTGTTTCTGACTCTGCTACTTCAAGACACTGGCAATGGCTAGAATAAGGGGAAAGGTTGTCTCAATGTTCATGGGCCTCCCTGGAGGTATTTGTGGCAGATTTCAGGACAGCTGGCAAGTGTATTTCTTGCCAGGTCATAAAAAGAATGTTAAACGGTCTTACTGAGGAAGGCTTGAAAGATTTCAGATGAAGAGTTGCAGAATGTCATCATGTATAAAGGCCTTCATACAGGAGCAGACAGGATTCTGGTCACATTGATCAGCAATGGTGAGTCCAGTTCTCCATTCCTTTTTTTTATTGCTTGTGTTCTCAGTCTGTCTCTTCGGGATTCAAGGCGTTTACCACTTCCATCAATGCCAATCACAGTGGCATAAGTTACCAACTCTCATCGTCGCTCCCTATTTTAAATTTCATTCTCAAACTCAGCACAGACTCGCCTGCTGCTCGCTGCCTTCAGTGCTTCCACAAACAGGCCGCATTTCTCACCTCGTGTCTGTTGTAAACCTGACAACTCCCTTCATGACTCCTCTCTCTGTTTATACGTGCCCCGTTTAAATATGAATGGCTTCAGGCGTAAAAATATATGTGAAAGAAACAAGAATGTGCTTGTAGCCCTTTAAGCATGTTCCATGCTTCAAAAATATAATTGTTGACACTTCATTTCATTTCTCGCCTTTTGATTCCCATTTTCTTTTGATTTCCTTTATCGTCGAAACATTTATAGATTTTCTTCTCTCACTCTGCAGCCCTCTGCGGCAGAGAATTGCAAAGACGCCCTGTGAAGAATTTGTTTGTCAACTGAGTCCTAAAATGCGTATCACTCATCCTGAAACTGTAGTTCTCTGCCTTATCTTTTCCATCCTTTATTAAAAATAATTATATTTGCTATCCGTCCACTCAGACCATGACAAGATCCATTGAGTTCTGGAAGATCCCTGCCAATGCATGTATTATATCTGTAGCCACTTATTTTGAAAGCCAAGGGTAGGCCACGTAGGAACTTGTTGAAACTAATAAAGTCTATCAATCAATCAATCAATCAATAGTAATCCAATACACTGCTGTACTATTTATTTTAGTAGTTCTACAAATCTCTCCTCTTTAAGTGAAGACTATTTGCCAGAGCTCTGGATCCTAGATCAAGAGATATGATTTGAAATCAGAACATTGTAATGGCAGAATGTAGATACAAAAAAAATCATATCTGCATTTTTTAGAGCTAATTTTAATAACGGTTTTGGTAACTATTTTGTTGAAAAAAAAAAAAACCGTCTGGTCATTTATATTGTTCAAAAAATAAAATTTGCTGTCCTTACCTTAATTAGTTTGAACTATTTGTGACCCCGCCCCATAATTTGCTTACTCTTTAAAAATTGATTCAGAAAAATTAGAGATTGACGATGACTGCCAGTGATATCCGCATCTGGTGAGGGAATGTATGGAAAAAATACAGTTGAATTATGTTTTCTGTTGGGGGTTTATATGGAGGTCTCAACCCGAAACGTCAACCATTCCTTCTCTCCAGAGATGCTGCCTGTCCTGCTGCATTGCTCCAGCAGTTTGTGTCTATCTTCAGTATTTACATTTGATACGTGTAATGATTTTCAAAAATATTTACTATCATATCATTCATACTTTTATTACTAGTAGATCTTACTTATTTAATACTCTACCCAATCATTTTGCTACTGCTAGGGGATGTATAAATGGCCGTGTTCATGTTTTGTTTCAGTTCTGTGGTTATCTCTTTTCCCCATCCACTGTTTTCCCCATCCAATCTATTCTTCACCATGTGTACACCATTCCTATCCATGTGTAAAACAAATACCAACCTTTTCTTATTGACTGTGTTGGATGAATCGGGTCTTTACTAAGGTTGTGGCGTTATCTCCTGCCTTCTCGGAGCCTTGCCTGCTGCTCTTGCTTGATGATTGAGGCTCATTCTCATCCACCCCACCCCAACTTTCTAACCAACAGCAGGACTCATGGTAAAATGTTACTACTTTATTAATATTGAACAAAACAAAAATGTCATAACGTTCAAAGTTTTATTTTTAAAGTCATAAACCCCAGCCAGCTTGCAGAAATCAATGCTACAAGTTCATGGTTAGTTGTGAATATCAGTTTGAAGAAGGGTCCGGACCCGAAACATCACACATTCCTTCAATCCAGAGATGCTACCTGTCCAGCTGAGATACCCCAGCATTTTGTGTCTATCTTGCATTTACTTTGTGTTGGGTACGATGTTCTTAAATAATTTGTTATGATCCGATTAGTATCGTGGGCATGTCATTCACAAGTTCCGTCCTGCCTCGGGTGGAATACTTTAACTGGTTCTGAAGTGCTAATTGTTAAAATGGGGCTGGGTCCAAGATAAGCTGCAATATTCCCGTCAGTACAGCGCTCAACCATACCAACCCCATTCCACACTTTACCATGATATTTAAACTGTAACCAGTGAGTAAGAACTGGAGTGACCCAAGTGTGCGGGAATTCATGGGATGGTTTGTACATTGGTAAGGAACTGAAATGGCTGATGTATGAAATTTGGTTATCGTTACCTTGGCTGTTGATTAAGTTGGGGATGGGGAGTGATTCGGCATTTCTTGATATGACTCAGTAATGTCACGCTGTTTATTCACAACTCAATATGCATGTCAACTAATACTTTTTGTCAAGAATTATGTTCTAAAGAAATTAGTTCACTATTTAGATTCCTTGAGTTAATTCATTTACATGATTTTTGGTTTCACTTTTTTTTTGGCTACATCAGGTACCGATAATCAAACTCATGGATTCTTACACTGAAGTAAAAGTGGATATCAGCTTCAATGTACAAAACGGAGTAAAGGCTGCTCAGCTAATCCGTGAATTTATCAAGGTATGAAAATCTGCAACTTATTTGGTATAGATTTCATTTTTATGGGTGATGCAGCTGTTTAGTTGCTGTCTTATAGCACCAGAGACCCTAATTGTAATCTAGGAAATTAGATTAAATATCCTCATAAATATGCAGAGTTTAAACCAGAAAAATGAAAAAAGAATTCATTCACAAAATGTGCAGGAAGAACTAAGGAGAAGGGATTAAGGGAGAAGACACAGAAATAGTAAACACAAAATTTGCAAAAGAAGCAATGTTATTTTTTAATATATAGAATGAAGGCCATTCTTTGTAAATAGGCACAATGCTGGAATAACACAGCGGGTCAGGCAGCATCTTTGGAGAGGAGGAATGGGTGATGTTTCGGGTCGAGACCCTTCTTCAGACTGAATATTCAGGTCTGAAGAAGGGTCTCGACCCGAAACGTCACCCGTTCCTTCTCTCCAGAGATGCTGCTTGACCCGCTGAGGTACTCCAGCATTTTGTGCCTGTCTTTGGTGTAAACTGGCATCTGCAATTCCTTCCTACACAAGGCCATTCTTTGTGTTTTATTTCAGATTTCTATGAAGGATGATGATTATTTTGATCAGATGACATCTAATAAACCTCTAATTTATTTGTAGAAGTTTCCTGTGCTGCCATGCCTGGTTCTGGTGCTAAAGCAATTCTTGCTGCAGAGAGATCTAAACGAAGTATTCACAGGCGGGATTGGTTCCTACAGTCTATTCCTAATGGCTGTTAGTTTTCTGCAGGTGAAAAAAACAAACTTGTATGCACTTTGCTTGTCGTCTCTTCTGATTTGTTGTCCATATTCCCTTAATTTTTTCTTCTTCTCAATTTTACTTTCCCCCCCCCCCTTCTCCCCAATAACACTTCCTGAAGATGAATTGATCTGTCATTATGGATGAGTCAATAGTAAATGTTAATGTTTTGCAACCTTGATAGTGAATGTTTCCCTTTCATTATTAGGCTGTACGTTGAATTAATGTTAAATAGTCATGAGAAAAAATGTCACTAGATTTTGCCAACTAAGTGTGTGCAGGTATGTGCCCATTAAGTTTCCTTTAAAATGGAGAGAAATCACCCAAGCCCCAAACCTGGTGTGATAAAGCCCACCACTGGCAAAGTCCATCGATGAAGTCCATCTCCAACGTCCTTGTTCCAGGGCCTTTCTTGATTATCCGTTTTGCCGGACCAACAGAGGTCACGTTGTCCAAGTCCGACGGTACTGCAACGGTCCGCATAGGCCACCAATGGGCCGAGATTCTGACCTGCAAAGCCAATCTCTGATGTCAACTATGGAACGGATCTGCTGGCTTTGGCCGGGCCAGAGTTCCAGAGCCCCGGCTGCAGGGGACTCGTTGATTGCCCGCGGAAGTCCCGATGAGGTTGAGATCGGCCGCCCCACCCAGCCTGGGCGCCACATTTTCGGGGGTGGGGGGGGGATTCCAATGGGGGGAGATCTCATGTGATTGTGTGTGGATTAAAGGAGGTGCTGAACCATCGGTTGCGAGAAAATCGGTGGTGAAAATCTGTATTTAATTCAATAATGTCATATATACAACAACATTAAAAGCAAAAAACAAAGAGCTGAATGAACCCAGTGGGTCAGGCAGTGTCTCTGCAAGACAAGGATAGATGACGTTTTGGGTGGGGAACCCCTCATCTGGAGGCAACCTTCTCTGTCAAAGAAGGGTCCCGACCCAAAACATCACCTGTCCATTCCCTCCACTGATGCTGCCTGACCCGCGGAGTTCCTCCAGCACTTTGTTTTTTGCTCGAGATTCCTACATCTGCAGTTTCATGTCTCCAACCCAAAACTATATTACTTGCCTTTGAACAAAATGACATTGATAACCTTAACTAACCTCTTGAAAAATTTCAAAAATCATTGAATCTAAATAAAAACCTTTGAAAAGAGTATTCTAAATGTTCTTTAAATTTTGTTTGAGCAGGTTTTTTTTTTCTGATTGCACTCATCACTCACTGGTCTAACTGTAATGTTAAAGTTGTTCCCCTTTGCTTTTTATAAACTCCTTGAAAAATTAAGCCGTTTTTTTGCAATTTTTCTCAATTCCTTCAGCATTCAAAGCTGTTCCATTCGATTACCTCTCCTAAACTCAAAAGGATATGAACCATATTCATATAAATGTTATTCATTTTAATCTTTAAGACCCCGACATCATTCAGGTGCAAAGATTTCCTCGCCTGAAAAGTCAATATATTTTGCTTATCGTGCATTGCCCGAAACTGAATAAGGTGTCATAATTGAGGGCTGACCAGAATTGTATACGTGATGCATTCTCATGTTTGTATTCCCCTTGTGATAAAAGCCAATGAGTCTTGATTTTCTTGTTGAGGCTGTACGCTATCTTTAAATTATTTGTGCACCTGAATACACAGCTCCCTTTGTTCTCGGGATTTTACTTTCTCATTAATGAAAACCATTTTACCTCTCTTGGATTACTAATTGATCACTTGAATATTTCTCTCATTGGGTTCCATCTAACATCATTTTGGATGTTTATTTAATTTGTCGGCATCCATTACTTTTTAATTTAATACCGTATGTGTGACTAATTTGTTCTCTATTCCTTTGCGTAAGTTGGTAATGCGATAGGAACACCAGTTATTACATCCTGCCAACCAGTCACTAACCTATGTCTTGAGTTTATGTTTGCTCTCAGTGTTGTTATTTTCTCTACATAAAGCCTTTGGAATTTGAAATAAACAACATTTGGTAGAAGCTCCCTTATGTGCAATGTTAGTGACCTCAAATTAGGCAAGATTACTCAAACGTTATTTTCCTCCTGTTACTTTTCTTAAACATTAAGTTTGACTACCCGACTTATTTATTACCTGTATTTGTATCACTTGTATTTGATGCCCTTTTTCTACTGTTATTCGTTTTGCATGTCTGTCAATTCCTCATGTATCAGTGCTTGTATTGTAATTCTTGTTCCTCTCTTATTTCTGGATTGTGATTTGTCTGTGTGATCACAACATAATACTGTAGCAAACACACTAAGTGCCTGAGTAATTCAGTGGGTCATCTAGCATTTCTGGAGGATATGGATAGGTGACATTTCGGGTCGGGAACTTTCAGGCTAAAGAGAGAGGTAAAGGAGTCTGAAGAAGGATCTCGACCCATAACGTTACCCATTCCTTCTCTCCAGAGATGCTACCTGTCCCGCTGAGTTACTCCAGCATTTTGTGTCGATCTTCTTGACCGGAAACATTGCCCATCCATGTCCTCCAGAGATGCTGCCTGACCTGCTGAAATACTTTTTGTTTAAGTCAGGATACCAGCCTCTGCAGTTCCTTACGTTTTCACAATACTGTAGTTGCTGTGTGATATGCTCCATCTCCAAAATTTTATTCCACTAAAGTTATCAATGTTGAGTTTTTTTTTAACTGAGTAAAGTTTAACCTGAGTGAACATTATTGCGAAGTTGCATTATTTGGTGTTATTATTGTGCATTAAACCAGCTAGATGATAAACAACTGGCCTTTTTTTGTGATTTACCTCAATGCAGAGACTACATTTTCCATGACTTTTTTTGGAAGATGATTTGTTCTTTTCCATTGGTGATACTAGACAAGAGATACTTTAATGTAACATGTTTTATACATTGGAATAAATCCTACCATATTTTCAATCTTCTGTCCATTTCATCCTTACACTCTTGTACAACTTATTGTTAACTCTACAGCTCGCAATTATAGTAAATAACTAAAAGACTCAGGTTTTTGATACAAAAAAAAGTAAAAGTGCTTTTTAATTTCACAAAAATAATAGTGTCTAAATTGTTCCATATTCTTTTGCTTGTAGTTACATACTCGAGATGATGTCTGCAGCTGTGATGCGAATCTTGGAGTGCTTCTAATTGAATTTTTTGAACTGTATGGAAGGCATTTTAATTATCTAAAGACTGGTATTCGGATAAATGATGGTGGATCATATGTTGCGAAAGACGAAGTACAAAAAAACATGACTGATGGATACAGGCCGTCGATGTTGTATATTGAAGATCCACTTCAGCAAGGTACATTCTATTCTTTTTTATAGGTTGAGAGCTAAATCTTAATCCTTGTAAACGTCACATATTTTGCAGTGGCGCACTTAAATATTTTCCCATTCATACCAAATGCTAATGGAAATGATTACCAGGTAGTGCTCTAACTGATGAACGCGACTCTTTCAAATGTCGGTGAAGTAAAAGCCAAGAAATTATTCCTATCATTTCTGAACAAGCTTGTACACTCTGGTAGTTTTGAGGCCGAGTGAGTGCTTTTTTTGTTATTATTTCCAATAGGAGTAGTTCTTTCCAATTATTGTGTGTAATTAGTAGGCGTCTATTAACTGGTTCCCTTCTGTCAATGTATACTTGACTGAAGGATGGTGTTAGTGTGCGGGGATCGCTGGTCGGCGCGGACCCGGTGGGCCGAAGGACCTGTTTCTGCTCTGTATCTCTAAACTAAACTCAGCATGCCTACCGTGTAATATTACATGATTTTTCTTTCTTTCCATAGGGAATGATGTTGGTAGAAGTTCATACGGTGCCATGCAGGTAAAGCAAGCCTTTGATTATGCCTACGTTGTTCTGAGTCATGCAGTGTCTCCTATTGCAAAGTTTTATCCAAACAAAGAATCTGAGAGGTAAGGGGTTATCGTTAAGCAATTTCACATTAGCTGTAAAACACATTATAATTCATCTTGTAAGCTATTTAGAATCAGCTACTGAATACACAATGTATTTTGACAGTATATTGGGTCGCATACTCCGGGTCACCCAGGAAGTTGCTGACTATAGAACATGGATACAGGAGCATTGGGGATCACAGAACAGTGGCGATTCTTCATTAAACGGTAGGTTTCTTCTGAGTAAATCATTCCTATACACAAGAATATCCCAAGAAGATAAGTTAAATTGAATAGAATGTTGTTTTCTTTGTCCTTTCATTCCTTTCCTTTTTGTGTGTACGTACTTATATGTGTACGTACGTATATGTGTGTATGTTAAGTTTAGGGATACAGCACAGAAACAGACCCTTCAGCCCACCGAGCCTGCGCTGGCCAGAGATCCCCGCACACTTACACTTTCCTACACACACACTAGGGACAATTTATAATTATACCAAGCCAATTAACCTACACACCTGTACGTCGTTTTGAATGTGGGAGGAAACCGGAGATCCTGGAGAAAACCCACGCAGGTCACGGGGAGAACGTACAAACTCAAGACAGCACCCATAGTCGGGATTGAAACTGTGTCTGGTGCCGGTAGGCAGCAACTCTACCGCTGCGCCACCTTGCCGCCCAAACGTTGTTTTCTTCTTACTTTCCCTCTCTCCCCCCCCCCCCCCCCCCCCCCATTGTTTTATTTCTAATCATATTAGTCGGTAGTTGTGTATGAAGGTGTTAACGTTTGGTATGTAGCAGTCATTTTTGACATGTCATCATGGGAGTCTAAATGTGCATGTCCACAATTGCATATTACCACTGTTATCAGATGGGTGGACAACTGAAGATGCCATTTGCCTCTCCTCTGAGCTGCCTCCTGCCAATCCAGCAGAGGCCTCTGCAGCTACATTGCAGATGTCCATAGAGATCAGCATCCCAGTGCAGTCTTTGGGTTCAAGCTCAACACAAATCCCCTGGCATGGCACACCTGGAACTCCAAACACCTGGACTACGTACCTGCCCTTTGCTTATCAGAGCACTGGTTAGCCCTGTTCTTAGGTGTTGATGTCTTGATGCCCAGATTACACCAGTTATCATGGGTGCTAGTTCATTCATCCCCCTGTGTGCAGAGTTCTGAACAGGGGCACCCCAGACCCACAACAAATGGGCACCACCCTGATGGAGGATAGTGGCTATCACCTGGCACCTCCTTTTGCCGATCTTTATTTATCTATTTATTTAATTATTTTTTAGATTGTGTTTTTTTTATAACAACCTCAAACTTAAAGTGGCTGCAGATTGGGTAATATTGTTATTTCAGCAAGGCAAGCTCATGAATTGACAACTATTTGTGCCAGCTCCTAGAAGATCAATTCTGTTTTTCCCATTCTTTCATCATAGCCCCATAAATTATTATTTTTCTTTGAGGTAACCATAATTTCCATTTGATATCACTGATTGTCCTTTCAGACCTTAAGTTTGATTTTCCTTGTGTTTCCCTTGTAATGTTTGCGCAGAGCTTTAAATCTCTGTCCTCCGTGGCCCTTGAGTCATTTGGTAATGGGTGTGGCATTCTTATGTTTACAATATATAAATCAGTCATGATCTTGGACACTTCGATCCAGCGCTTTCATAAACCATAATGTACCAGTACGCCTCTTCATATATCAACCATTCTTTTCCGTGAAATACTGCTCCCTTCTGCTTCAATTTTGCGACAAATCGACT
Organism: Amblyraja radiata; assembly: GCF_010909765.2. NCBI lineage: Eukaryota > Metazoa > Chordata > Chondrichthyes > Rajiformes > Rajidae > Amblyraja > Amblyraja radiata. The sequence goes on along the minus strand of NC_045972.1, from coordinate 45,697,635 downwards.
TCTAATTTAATTAACTAAAAGATTAAAAAGTATAAATTCGACACATTTTTGAAAATGGAAATTAAAAAAATGTGAAAATCTTTTTAACATTTTAGAGGTGCCAGTAAGTATTCCGTAATGTCAAAAAAAAAAAGCATTGCTCCACTCAAATCTCCTCTCGGCTTTCTTTGCTGCATTTTCCCCCCCATGCTGGATAGTTTTAGCAGGTTCTGAGAATGTTTAGCCTACATTGTTTAATTAATAATATTTGGTGAATAACTGCAGTTCTTTACAAAAAGTAAAATTATATTAAGAGGCATGGCAATAAGCAAACTTTTTCTTCCTCCTTCCTCAGGCAATGACGTAACCTTGCTAGTCGGCCCACAACTGGATAAGTGCAACAACAATGTTTCGGAAGAATGCACAGTAATAAGCCAGCCCAAAAGTAGGACCTCTGAAACGTGTCTTAGTAAACACTCTTCAAACTCTTCATCTGGCCCCTTATCCTCTGCATCTTCTACCTTGTCCAGTTCAAGTGATGTTGTAAGTCAACAAACTGGATGTTCGGTTAGATACGCTACGGTTAAATGTATATGCTACCATCCCGTGGAGATATCCTCATGCCTTAGACATTCCTTGTGTCCTTCGTGTATTGTGGAATCACCTTTATCAGTTCTACGTGCAGAATTAGGCCATTCAGCCCATCAGCTCTATTCTGCCATTCAATCATGGCTGATCTATCTTTCCCTCCTAACCCCATTCTCCTGCCTTCTCCCCATAACCCCTGACACCTGTACTTATCAAGAATCTGTCCATCTCCACCTTAAAAATATCCATTGATGGTCTGAGGGAGCGAATTCCACAGATTCACCACCCTCTGGCTACAGAAATTCCTCCTTATCTCCTTTCTAAAGGTACATCCTTTTTATTCCGAGGCTATGGCCTCTTGTCCTAGGATCTCCCACCAGTGGAAACATCCTCTCCACATCCACTCCATTCTGGCCTTTCACTATTCGGTAAGCTTCAGTGAGGTCCCCGCCTCATCCTTCTAGCGAGTACAAGCCCAGTGCCTTCAAACGCTCATTATATTCAAACGCAATCACTCCTGGGATCATTCTCGTAAACCTCCTCTGGACCCTCTCCAGCGCCAGCACATCCTTCCTTAGATATGGGTCCTAAAACTGCTCGCGTATACTCCAAATGTGTTCTGACCAATTCCTTATGACCTTGTCCCATTTTCCTTTGGCAAATGCACTAACTTCCACCCCCAGACTGAATTCCACTACCTTGCGTACAAAGTCGGGCTTCTTTGCCGTTTCACGTAATTTTAATTATTGAGATGCTTTTACCCATTTGTTAGATAATCTATCTGTTTTCACATTTTAATCATTTGTGTTCAAGTAGAAAATACAATTGCACTAAGTTCCTGCAATTTAAATAATGAATGTTATTTCTATGCACCTGAATTTGCATACTGAGTTAACCTAATCATTATTTTAATTTGAATATTGCATGCGAACAAAATAGTAGCATTGATTTTCTTCCACTAGAGGTGGAATCAGCATTACAATTTTCTATGCAGTAAATTGCCTGTAATTTTGTTTAGGTGCAATGTGCTGTGTCAATTGTTTAAGATGCAATTCTGTTATCCTGACCCTTATTTCACATTAATTTAGTGATTCCTTTGAAAGATTAATGTGGAGTCAAGTAAAACAGTTTGCCGTCTGTTGTCTATTTTTAGTTTAGTTTAGTTTGGCTTATTGTCACCTGAGTTTCCGAGGCACAGTGAAAGGCTTTTTTGTTGTGTGCTATCCAGTTAGCAGAAATACATGATTCCGAGCAAAATGCCCACAGTGTACAGATGGGGGGGATAAAAGGAGTGAACTTTAGTGCAAGATATAGTCCAGTAACGTCCGATTTAAAGATCGTCCAAGAGTCTCCAGTGAGGTAGGTAGTAGCTCAGGATCGCTCCCTTGCCTGATACCAGCTGGGAAGAAACTGTCCCTGAATCTGGAGGTGTGCGTTTTCACTCTTCTGTACCTCTTGCCTGATGGGAGAGGGGAGAAGAGGGAGTGTCCAGGGTACAATGCCTAGGTTAGGTTTGATATGGACAGATGCAGATTTTCTCCCCAACAGCTACACTAGTTAGTTTCTGCATTCTCAATCCCACCTTGTATTTTATCTTTCCAACCATATTGCTTTTTTTGTTGAGTTGTGGGTTTTGGATTATTGTTGTGAGCTTGGAATGTTCAACTTAAGAAAGAACTGCAGATGCTGGAAAAAATCGAAGGTAGAGAAAAATGCTGGAGAAACTCAGCGGGTGAGGCAGCATCTATGGAGCGAAGGAATAGGTGACGTTTCGGATCATTCAGTAACACAAAGGTAGACAAAAATGCTGGAGAAACTCAGTGGGTGAGGCAGCATCTAAAGAGCGAAGGATAGGTGACGTAGCATCTATGGAGCGAAGGAATAGGTGACGTTTCGGGTCTCGACCCGAAACGTCACCTATTCCTTCGCTCCATAGATGCTGCCTCACCCGCTGAGTTTCTCCAGCATTTTTCTCTACCTTTGTGTTACTGAATGATCCGAAACATCACCTATTCCTTCGTTCCATAGATGCTGCCTCACCCACTGAGTTTCTCCAGCATTTCTTTCTACCTTGGAATGGTCAGTTTATCAGTCTGGGCAGGATTGAAACCTTATTGACAAAATCTGAAAATGTGATCCATTTGTCCACAAATGCATGCCTTATGGATCAAGCCCTATACTTTTGGTTTAGGCTTTGTTCACAAAAGCAAGTTTTATTGGTAAGTTGGTTTGCTAAATTAATAAGATGCTGCATACTTTACAATAAATTATTGGCACCATTTTTAACTCATGGAATTTTCGGGTAAATAAAATAGCATTAACGTCAGTAGGAGTTTTTTTTAAAAATTTGCTCGTGTTTGTGCATAATTCTATATGTGATTTATATTTGTGTATATATGCAGGATTCTGATGGAACACCCAGCAAAACCTCCAAGCAGTCTGGCAGCCACCAGTCCAATGCTAACAGATCAGTGCCACAAGAGTCAACAGTAGAATCATCCTCTTTGCCAAGTTCGAAAATGCAACACAACCCATCGAGCAATTCAACAAGCACCAATACTAAAGCCCAGGTTTGCAATCATTTATATTGGTATTTGGATTAGCTCTAGGTCAGAGGAACTCTTAAGAAGGCTCGATTCATTGTTGGTTGCCATAACCACTTTGGACAAAATTGGCTTTGCAACCAAATTCTCACTTTGACATTCCTGCCATAAAGAAGGCACTCATCTTTAAAATTTGAAGGAACCGATTATTTATCTATTTATTTATTTATTTATCTGCATATTTTTTTTAAATATATTTTTATTAGAAGCGTAAACACTTAATAGCAACACGGTTTGTTTATCAGTTACATTCATAGAAGCTTCTGTTCCTTTTATAGATTTTGTTTAAGAGAAAGAACTGGAAAGAAAGATCAATAAACTAATAGAAAGATCTATAAACTAATGAAAAAAACAAACAAAATAAGGGGGAAAAAAACAAAAACAAAAAAATTGCCAATAACAGTTTTGGAGATAGGTGCATAGATTATAAGGCGTAGTTATTCATCCAATCCTGAACTCAGGTTTCAGTCCAGCATCTGTGTTGAACCAATTTACCTCTTTAGAAAATCAATAAATGGAGACCATATTCTAACAAATAATTCTGGTTTGTCAATTAAGACAAATCTAATTTTTTCCAAAAGGAATGGATTTCTTTAACTAACAATATTATTTCAAAAATAATACTTTGGGTATTGTTAATATTGCGTAATTGAAATGGAAACAAAAGTGTTTGTGGTCCCTTTATAAACTGATGTTAATAACTTTTTTCCCCTCTGGCGATCATACTCTTTTGCTATGTACTTTGGCAGAGTATTTTCCGGTGGTGAGGATTACATGAGCCAGTTTAAAGTCATGATACTTGTTATAATGTGTTCTGACATGCCACACTGGTTTCTTGAGTCAGTAAATAGAAAGAACTGCATTCGTAGATTTCCGTTGGGTTAGGTTGTTTGGGTTGAGACATTTTTGACCTAGCAGCTTGTCATGTGCTTTAATAATCTTTTAATTCTTATCAAGCTGTTGGACATTTTCAAAGTAGAAATTTAAGTTGCAACATGGAAGCTGGCTATTTGGTCCAGGTCCATAGCTCCTTGAAAGTTGCAACACACATAGATAGTGGTAAAGAAGGCAAATGATATGCATGGCATTGAATGCAGGTCATAGCCTCAGAATTAAAGGGCGCTCTTTTAGGAAGGAGATGAGGAATTTTTTTTAGACAGTGGGTGGTGAATCTGTGGAATTCATTGCCACAGAAGGCTGTGGAGGCCAAGTCAGTGGATATATTTAAGGCAGAGATTGATAGATTCTTGATTAGTATGGGTGTCAGAGGTTATGGAGAGATGGCAGGAGAATGGGGTGATAGATCAGCCATGATTGAACGACGTAGTTGACTTGATGGGCTGAATGGCCTATCCTCCTCCTATCACTGATAGAAAAAAATATAGGCCAGCACTGCCATTCAATATGATCATGGCTGAGCATCCAAATTCAGTACACCGTTCCTGCTTCTCCCCCCCCCCCCCCCCATATCCCCTGATTCCTTTAGCCCTAAGAGCTAAATCTAACTCTCTTTTGAAAACATCATGATCTTACGATGATGATCTTATGTATATAAGAACCAAAAAGTCATGATGCAGCTCTATAAGACTTTGGTTATGCCGCATTTGGAGTATTGTATGCAGTTCTGGTCGCCAAATTATAGGAAGGATGGTGCAACTTTGCGGAGGGTGCAGAAGAGGTTTCCCCAGAGTGCTGCCTGGAATTTTGACAGCATGTAAAAGAAATGTGAACATATATGGAACTGACAGACTTGTGAGAGAGAATTCCCATTCATACCATATCCTTTACAAATTTAAAGATGTTTTAAGATCTTCATGGCCAATTAACAAAAAATGGGAACGTCTACAAAATTGGCAGACAAGCGAGAGAGAATTTGTGTTCATGCCATATCTTTTCCAAATGAAAGATGTCTAAAGTTCTTTCACGGCTAGTAAACAATTTGAGATTGCTGCAACTTGACTGCAAGAGGTACATAGTTGCACTACACAATATGTGAAGTTACACTTAAGATGGAGATAATATTTAGTTTATTTCTGATGTGACTGTGTTTCAGCTCAATGCAGCAAGACTTTTCCGTTCATCCATCAAAGGCTTCCAAGGACAACAGAACTCCAGCCAAGTTGGAAGTGTATCAAACAAACAGACTTCAGTCAACAAACCACATCAACAATCATTTCCAAGCAAAAAAAAGAAGCCCAAACGAGATTCCGCCTCGGCAGACCTGTGTCGGTAGTCTGTTTGTTGACTTGGTTACGGCAAACTCCTGCAGCGATCTCATCGGCCACGCGAGATGGGCAGCGCTAGATGGGATGTGCTCAGGCTTTCCCATGAGTATGGATTTAGATGATTTTTTTGTTTTCCTCCAGATTGCTGTAAAATGATCATGGGCTACAGTGGTTGTCACAGACATTGCTTCCCTACTTAGATGGGTCATAAGCTACAGCGGAGCAGAACTCTGACGAAGATGGAATCGTTGCACAAAAATTCCCCTCTCCGAGCTTAAGATGTAATGGGATGTTGACGCTAGAAGAGAGAGGATCGTAAAATTATTGAAAAAAAGAAGATTTTTGTTGCTTCCTTTGCAAGGAAAATTGAAATGTTACGAGAAATGTGCACGATTTTAAAATTATTTTTGCATATACTGACATTTTTATTGTGTATATACAGAAAAGATTGTATCGGTACAGTATTTGCATTGGTAATCTTTGTGTGTTTTTGAGGTAACAAGTTTTACATGTCATTGCAGTTTAAATTTAAATTTAAAATTTTCAGTATTGGTAATTTAACAGATCCGGATGATGTTCTCTTACTCTTGTTTATATATTAGAAAGAAGGCTATTTGGTAAGCTTGAAGGTGTTATACTAATGCTTATCCATGCAGCAACTTCCAGATTTATTTGGATTCTGAAGTAGAAGAGGTTGGGCCAGCAGCCGCTGCACTTCACTAGGTTTAAGGCTTTAACTAGCACATGGCATCTGGAAAAGTAAGACGCAACATTTTAATACTGTTTATTTAATTCTGTGTGCAGCATGTAGATATTTGTACAACTGTTAAAGATGCTGTATGAACAGAATTGTTCCTATGAAATATTTTAAAGGAAGTTTTAATATTTCCTTGTCTCAGGTGTAATAGTAAATATTCATATTGTATTTTACCAAATGGAATGATCACAAATTTCCTTCTAAATACATCCCTATAGATATGACAGCATAAATCTGTTGTCCCTATTTCTGGCTTTTCTATGTTGTATTAGTACAAGTTTTAAGTACAGGCAAAACCATATTTAATTTCTGTAGAGAATAACCTCACATCGTTCTGCTCTGATAGATACTGCTTTTAGTCCTTGAATTTTTAAGTACATGTATCTGTTTGTTGAGCCCTTCCAGCCTAGAGCACTTCCAACTTGCTTTCTTGTACATAAAATCATGACCAAATATCATTTAACAAACTTAGAACTTGTATTATATAGTTACATTTGTGTTTACATGCTTTATGAACATTACTGGAAAAGTTCACACTACAATTTTCCTATTAACTGTGGATAAATTTTACCTATTGAGTCAATGCCAGGTATATCAAATGCCCCCCTGTTCAGGCGTAATCTATATCTGGAGAAAAACATGGACGATTGACATTGCTGTAGGGAAAAAATAATCCTTAATATGCAAGCTGAATAAAATCATCTGGAGTGGAGTGGAAAAATCAAATGTTCTTTTTTGATTCATTTCTTTAAGAATTTTGCAATTGGTATCCACAAGATATTTAGGGCAAATGAACAACTAAAAGGTAACACAAAAAAAGTAAATCAACTAAATCCATATAATTTATCCAATATAGTTTATTCATTTTATAATTGTAATCCTATTATGGAACAATAGAAATCTACTTATTCATCACAATGGGTATCGTTTAGAATAGAACGAGGATCTCTAAGGGGTCCAAATGAGTTGTAGTTCCACCCAACCACCTTTCTGACATTTCGTTGACTGGATCTTGTTGGAATACTTTGGAGCACTTGTCCGGCTGAGCAAACAACAAATTTCGCAATCAGTCTGATTCACAATGTGTCTTTTTCAACCGATTTCCTAATTGCATACCATATCATCATCTAAGTAGTAGAAATGACACTCTTAATTGAATGGTACGTCATTCAACTTCAGACAAAATCCACACCAGAAAGTGAAGATGCTCGTTAACTCAACATTGATTCTTCCACAAAAACTCGTTATTTACATATTTTTTTAAATGACATGATTGCTGGAGATTTTCTGTGAAGGCATGCGTCGATGCAGAACTTGTACTGTAAAATCCACATGCTGAATCCTTACCAGTGATCAAAAAAAAATGTTCTAAGATGGTGCTAGTTGTGGATATTGATCTCAAAGCTGTAACAAATACTTTCTGATTTAAAATATTACTGACTTTTGTGTTAGAAAATATACAACAGTACAAGAAAACTTACTTTATTACAGTAAATCTTACTAGTCAGGTATAAATTTCATGCCAAATTATTGTTCTGTTAATCTTTACTTTATTGATTAGATACATTAATGAAGAATGCAATTTTTTAAAAAACATCAGTTTACTAAATGTAGGGAATAAATTGCATAAGCTGCTAATCCATTCTAAACCAAGTTGATGCTGTACAACATAGGGGATAAACCAGAAACTAAGAATGGATGGAAGTTTAGATTTAAATTGCTGGTGCTTAAATCATTTTTGTCATTTGTGAGTGTATTTCAGTTTTCAATTAGAATTTGGCTATTTAATGCTTGATTGTTAGGTTATTCTGCTGTAGTCTGTACATTCATAGGTGACCTGACAGATACGAAAGGGATCTTAAAATTGATATATACCAAATAACAAGGATAACTATGGCAGTAGTTAAAATGATATCGGACCCATTGCAAATGTTCCCCACCATTTAAGGACTGTTGCTAGTTGTAGTGAGTCATTTGTTTGAGGTGATAATTGATCCTCTTTTTCTGAGACAGCACATGTGGGCTAACTTTTGAAAGTGGAAAAAAAATAATCAAATATTGAGGTTTATATGGTTTGCCTTAACTTTTTTATAATCATTCATACAAACAAAAACAAAACGTGCATAGTTTCAAACATCAGTGACATCTGGGAACAGTTGATCTGTTTGCCCGTGGCTTTGCTGTATGTTGTTTCATACCTATTTGTTGTGTTCCGTCACCTCACCAGCTTACAGAGGGGAGAAAAAAAAACACATTTTCCACAGTTTGTTTACCAGATTAGAGTGACAAAATTGTGATTATGGCAAAATGAACCTATAATATGTGCTGTGACTTTGGGATGTATGACATTTTTGTGATATGAACTGTACTGCCCCTGCAGGAAATGCAAGGAATACCCAGTACACCCGACAGCAGAAATGGAGAGGAAAGATGAGTTGAGAATTCTGATGTGAAGCCTCCATCAGAATTATTTCAAATTAAGGCTATGCAGCAAGGTTTTGATTCACCTTTCCTCTTCAAGGATGTTGACCAATTCGTTGTGTATTACCAGACTGCAATTTTTTTGTGATTGTCACCGTTTTATCAGCGCACTTCATATGGCGTATTTGAAACAAATGTAGTTTTTGTTTTTCCCTTCTAATTCACTTCATAGTTAACAGGTCACCATTTTTTATGTCTCTCCTCCCTTCTTCTTCCCCCCCCCCCCCCCCCCCCCCCCCCCCACGTCGCCCTTCTGTCAGTGCCTGTCTGTATATGTATCTGGCTCGCTCTCTGTGTCTGTCTCTCTCTCTGTCCTGTGTCTCTTTTGTCTTTCTCTGTTTCTCACGGTTTATTTTTCTTTCTCTGTCTCTTCTTCCCCCCCCCCCCTGTCTTCCCCCCCAACTATTGGACCTTGCTCCCTGGTAACGTATAAATTGCACAGTTAACTTGTTTTTTCTTGTTGCCTTTTAGGTTTTGATTCATAAATGTCTGTCTTCACAAGTTTTGTTTAAATTTTTTTTTTTCTAAATGGGTTGTGGTTTATAATTGATTCCCCCAGGAAACGTGTTAATTCAGAAGATTACATGTAATTGCTAATATAATAAATTGTCTTTCCCATGGCCATGACATGCTGTCTTAAGCATTTTTTAAACCAATCTTTGGGGCCTTTGTCAAGCACTCTCAATAAAAGATTCCATTGCATCCATACCGTTTGAAACGAGGGATGTGTCGCTCATAAAATATTTAAGATTAGTGAAACATAGCTGGAAAATTGATTCAGAAAGTCATATTTAAATGGTGAATCAGTCACATCTGTTTTATTTCTAAATGAATAGGAAATGTTGAATATAGCATTGTGTCTGTAGTCACAAATCCTTTCTTTATTGCTCATTGCTTCTGATACAGCCTTCAATTATATTCTTTGCAATGCTTTTCCAAAAGGCCAATGAAAGCCAATTTAATTTGCTCTGCTTGAGTTAAATGCGTTTTAAAAGAGTAAAGCACCCTTGGGGCTTATCTTCGGGAAAGAATGAAAACGATCACTTAAATGGTTTGTTAACATCATAAGGCGTGTTTGTTTAAAGTCTGCTGAAATTTTGGAGAACGTTTCTCACTATAATGATTAAAATATGTCTGAAGGCTGCTCGTTGTGAGTTCGGACGTTGACACACGGAGCGATTCTGTGCAGCACAGTGGCGCAGCGGTAGAGTTGCTGCCTTACAGCGCCAGAGACACGGGTTCCATCCCGAATATGGGTGCTGATTGTACGGACTTTGTACGTTTCTCCTTGTGACTGCGTGGGTTTTCTCCGAGATCTTCGGTTTCCTCCCATACTCTAAAGACATACATGTTTGTAGGTAAATTGGCTTGGTATAAATGTTAATTGTCCCTAGTGTGCTTAGGATAATATTAATAATAATAATATCTTTTCTGCAGGGGTCGCTGATCGGCGCGGACCCAGTGGGCCGAAGGGCCTGTTTCCATGCTGTATCTCTAAATAAATATACTTATTTATTTATTTTTAAAGTAAGACGCTGATGCATCCATTGAGGTGTGGAATACACAGGCTGACACCAGGGGTGGTATCGGGATGGTTCCACAACTAAGGAAGCATTTCAGAGGCTACGTTAGAGGTCTGGAGAGCGATGAACCCGAGGGATATGTGGGTGTGCGTGTTTTGGGACGGGGAAAGATAGAAGAGAGCCTAGCAACTGACTAATGCAGCGTGTGTAGGGCAATCGCCAAGTTAGTTACAGTTAAACATATAATCAGCTCTTGGGAATAATTAAGATCAATAACATGTCACATAAATTGTGCGGCGTTGATCAAAGTTATTAACAAACTCTTAGTTTAGCTCAATACCGGGGGGGGGCAATACAGCTGGTAGAGGCGCTGCCTCACAGCGCCAGAGACCCGCGTTCCATCCTGACCTCGGGTGCTGACTGTGTGGGGCTTGCACGCTCTCCCTGTGACCACAAGGGTTTCGTGCGGGTGCTCCGCTTTCCTCCCACATCCCAAAGACGTGCGGGTTTTGTAGGTTCATTCTCCTATGTAAACAGCTCCTAGTGTGCAGGGAGGGGACGAGATAGTGAGATAACATAGAACTAGCGTGAACGCCTGAGGACTGGGTGGACCGAAGGGCCTGTTTCCGTGCTGTATCTCCAGACTATTGCCCCTTGTAAAGCTCATCAGTTTGACTCCCAAATTGAAAATGACCCTATTTATTTCCAAGGCAGACAAAAATGCTGGAGAAACTCAGCGGGTGAGGCAACATCTATGGAGTGAAGGGATAGGTGACGTTTCGGGTCGAGACCCGGAAGGGTCTCGACCTGAAACGTCACCTATTCCTTCGAGAAGAAGGGTCTCGACCCGAAACATCACCTATTCCTTCGCTCCATAGTTGCTGCCTCACCCGCTGAGTTTCTCCAGCATTTTTGTCTACCTTCGATTTTTCCAGCATCTGCAGTTCTTTCTTAAACAATGTATTTCTAAAGTGATGGGTCAGGCAGCGCCTGGTTTAATGCTGTCAATCAATTCAATGAAAATGTGAGCCTTGAGCGAGAACTGAAAAACCATCTTTGAAGGATGCAGATCAAAGTGGTCAGTGGAATTCTCTTGGAAGGGACGACAATAGACAATAGGTGCAGGAGTAGGCCATTTGGCCCTTCGAGCCAGTGTGATCATGGCTGATCATTCCCAATCAGTACCCCGTTCCTGCCCTCCCCATATCCCCTGACTCCGCTATCTTTAAGAGCTTTATCTAGCTCGCTCTTGAAAGTATCCAGAGAACCGCCCTCTGAGGCAAAGAATTCCACAGACTCACAACTCTCTGTGAGAAAAAGTGTTTCCTCGTCTCCGTTATAAATGGCTTGCCCCTTATTCTTAAACTGTGGCCCCTGATTCTGGACTCTCCCAACATCGGGAAAATGTTTCCTGCCTCTAGCGTGTCCAAACCCTTAACAATCTTATATGTTTCAATGAGATACCCTCTCATCCTTCTAAACTCCAGAGTATACAAGCCCAGCTGCTCCATTCTCTCAGCATATGACAGTCCCGCCATCCTGGGAATTAACATTGTAAACCTACGCTGCACTCCCTCAATAGCAAGAATTTCCTTCCTCAAATTAGGGGACCAAAACTGCACACAATACTCCAGGTGTGGTCTCACTAGGGCTCTGTACAACTGCAGAAGGACCTCTTTGCTCCTATACTCGACGACTCTTGTTATAAAGGCCAAGGATGTCAAGCTGGTTTAAGTCATGTGTTAAATTTATACATTGGACCAGTGGATGTGGTTGTGGTGTTGCTCTAGATAGCATGTGAGAAAATGAAAACGAGGACAGTATTCTCGCTCAGAACTTCAATAGAGAATAATTACAAGCATCAGTGTGATAAGTAGAAGTGAGAATCGCACTCTTTGCTGTATGCAAAGCCAAATATCTTTAAAGGAAAAACATAAGTCATTGTGGAAAGCCAAACCGTTTCACATGTTTGTTGTTTCGTGTATTTAGTTAGCCAGCACTCCTGGAAGCATGCAGCAGATTAGTTTAATATAATTTGGTGTTAGAGTGCAGAAGCAGGCCTTTTGGCCTACCGAGTCCACACTGACCAGGGATCTCCATCGGGTGGGAGATTACAACCCTCACGTGGTCCGCCCTGTTTCGACAAATGCAATCAACCTGGTGTGCACAGTCAAATAACCATTTAACCTATCAACATGCACCACCCAGTCTGACATGGAAATATACAGTCTCTCCTTCACTGTACTGGGGTCAAGATACTGGGACTTTCCAACAGTATACCACCACCTCAATGATAGCAGCGGTTCAAGCAGGCAGGGGAGCAGCACTTTCCCAAGGGCAACTGCCGATGAGTAATTCAATGCCCAATGAGGTTTGAGTCCCTTGAATAAATATACATCAAAATATATTTGCAATTCACCACAGTCTTCAGAACAATCAGCCGTGAGGGCAAGCTCATGTTTACCACTCATGGATCAATGTACTAGTTGATATCTGCATCTGTCACACTGATGAGTGCACCAAGTATAGAAACAAGGAAGTGCAGTTATTGAATAATGCATGAAAAGACGCAAAGTTCTAGAGTATTGGGCCTGTCCCACTTAGGCTATTTTTAGGAGACTGACGGCCACTGTCATAGTCGCAGCAAGTCGCTGAAAAAACGGCGACTGGACCCCCCCCCCACCCCCCCCCCCCCCCATCGATATAAAATTTCAAATGGAATCATACTTTAACAACAAAAGAAAAACAAAGTTAGTACCGGCGACAACCTACGACAGCTGGGGGACCAGGAGGAGGAGGCAGTGGTGGAGCGGGCAGTGGACAAAGCGACAGCCGACGGGAAGAAGCGGCAGCTGGTGAGAGGGGAGGGAGCCCCATGGTGACAGAGCACGTCCTGTTTGTGGCAACGACCTGTTGGAAGTGCTGCCTCCAGGGGCTACAACCTGAGCCGCAATAACACCCATGTCACTGGACTGGTAGCTGGTGAAGAAGAGCTCGCTGGTGCAGACCAGTGGCATCGAAGCCTGGTTTTAACCATAACCCTACTTTATTAGCCAAGTATGAGGAATTTGATTTGCCATACAGTCATACTCATAAAAAGCAACGAGACACACAAAATACATTTTAACATAAACATCCACCACAGTGACTCCTCCACATTCCTCACTGATGGAAAGCGGAAAAAAGTTAAATCTCTTCCATTCATTGTTCTCCCGCGGACGGGGGGCTCGAGCCTTCCGTTGACCGGTGGTGGGCCCTCTGTGTCGGGGCGAGCAAGTTCCTGCATCGGAGGGGATCTCGGCTCCCCGCGCCGGGCGATCGGACCCCAGGTCGGGGCCGGTCGAAACCTTCGCGACTTTGGAGCTTCCCGACTCGGTCTCTACCATGCCACCGGTGGTGGAGGAGACGGTAGACAAGTTGCCCTGAGGAGGGGAGAGAAGAGTTAGTGAGGCGGGAGAGGCCGTGGCAGCGCGGGAAGGGGCGTAGCCGTCCTGCCCTGACTGCCAGGAGAGGAGCCCAATCGGTGTGGCGTCGACTGACAGGAGAGGAGACCAATCTCAGGCATGATATTGGTGGTGTGGGGGGCGGGGTGGTGTGGAGGGGGTAGGTGGGGTGGTGGGGGGTGGGAGAAATGTGGGAGAATTATGTGTGCAGGGAGGGACATGTGTGCAGAGAGGGACACCACACAGCGACTTTCCCGACACCACACAATGACTTTCCCGACTCCACTCTTGCGGACTCAATCAGGACTTGTGGACTCAGACCCGTCTCCGGGGCCTTATTCTCCAGCGGATGCCGGAAGGGGCATTACCTTCATGAACAATTTTTTCTCTTCGGTATTCACCAAGGAGAAGGATATTGAATTATGTGAGGTAAGGGAAACAAGTAGAGTAGCAATGGATACTATGAGATTCAAAGAAAAAGAAGTACTGACACTTTTGAAAAATATAAAAGTGGATAAGTCTCCAGGTACTGACAGGATATTCCCTAGGACATTGAGGGAAGTTAGTGTAGAAATAGCAGGGGCTATGACAGAAATATTTCAAATGTTTTGAGTATAGGAGCAGGGAGGTTCTACTGCAGTTGTACAGGGTCTTGGTGAGACCACACCTGGAGTATTGCGTACAGTTTTGGTCTCCTAATCTGAGGAAAGACATTCTTGCCATAGAGTGAGTACAGAGAAGGTTCACCAGACTGATTCCTGGGATGTCAGGACTTTCATATGAAGAAAGACTGGATAGACTCAGCTTGTACTCGCTAGAATTTAGAAGATTGAGGGGGGATCTTATAGAAACGTACAAAATTCTTAAGGGGTTGGACAGGCTAGATGCAGGAAGATTGTTCCCGATGTTGGGGAAGTCCAGAACAAGGGGTCATAGTTTAATGATAAGGGGGAAATCTTTTAGGACCGAGATGAAAACATTTTTCACACAGAGAGTGGTGAATCTCTGGAATTCTCTGCCACAGAAGGTAGTTGAGGCTAGTTCATTGGCTATATTTAAGAGGGAGTTAGATGTGGCCCTTGTGGCTAAAGGGATCAGGGGGTATAGAGAGAAGGCAGGTACAGGATACTGAGTTGGTTGATCAGCCATGATCATATTGAATGGCGGTGCAGGCTCGAAGGGCCGAATGGCCTACTCCTGCACCTATTTTCTATGTTTCTATGTTTCTATGTTTCTACCCGAGACTGCGAGCTCCTCGATGTTAAAGTCCGCAGGCCGCGATTGGAGCGTGGATCCCAGGCAAGGGATCGCAGGCTCCGATGGTAAGTCCACGTACCTGCGGGCGAGGGGGGGGGGGCTCAAATTCAGTCCTGAGCGAGGCCTCCAACTCCATGATGTTAGGCCGCAGAGCGACCGGAGATACGACCCGGAAAACAATCGCATCTCCGGCAAGGTAAGGGACTGAAAAAAAGTTTCCCCCGACCGCCCCCCCCCACCCCCCACATTAAACAAACCAGAGAACATTAACATAAACTTTTAAAACACACTAAAAATAGCAACAACAAAAAGTCGAAAAGGACAGACAGACTGTTGGCGAGGCCGCCATCGCGGCGCCACCCCGAGGAAATGTGAAAGCGAAATGACAAAGTGCTGGAGTAACTCAGCGGGCTGAATCAGTCCGAAGAAGTCTCAGCCTGAAAAGTCACCTGTCCATGTTCTCCAGAGATGTTGCCTGACTTGCTGAGTTACTCCAAAACACCTTTTGTGTGTTCACCAGCATCTGCAGTTCTTTGTTTCGAAAACAAACAATTGTTGGAAGTTAGACTCTGGAGCAAGGGAATAGATGATGTTTCGGGTCAAGACTCTTCAGACTTGAATCGTCACCTATTCCTATTCTCCAGAGATGTTACCGGACCCGCTGAGTTACTCCAGCTATTTGTGTCTTTCTTCAGTGTTAACCAGCACCTGCAGTTCCTTCCTGCACAATGATAATACCGTACTCGGTATTACTCGAGGACATTTGGCAATGATGGACACTATTCCCCCCTTCCATGGTAGACAAAAATGCTGGAGAAACTCAGCGGGTGAGGCAGCATCTATGGAGCGAAGGAAATCCTTCGCTCCATAGATGCTGCCTCACCCGCTGAGTTTATCCAGCATTTTTGTTTACCTTCGATTGTTAAGGGTTTGGACACGCTAGAGGCAGGAAACATGTTCCCGATGTTGAGGGAGTCCAGAACCAGGGGCCACAGTTTAAGAATAGAAACATAGAAACATAGAAAATAGGTGCAGGAGTAGACCATTCGGCCCTTCGAGCCTGCACCGCCATTCAATATGATCATGGCTGATCATCCAACTCAGTATCCTGTACCTGCCTTCTCTCCATACCCCCTGATCCCTTTAGCCCCAAGGGCCACATCTAACCCTCTTAATTATAGCCAATGAACTGGCCTCAACTACCTTCTGTGGCAGAGAATTCCAGAGATTCACCGCTCTAAGGAGTAAGCCATTTAGAACGGAGACGAGGAAACACTTTTTCTCACAGAGAGTGGTGAGTCTGTGGAATTCTCTGCCTCAGAGGGCGGTGGAGGCAGGTTCTCTGGATGCTTTAAAGAGAGAGCTAGATATGGCTCTTAAAAATAGCAGAGTCAGGGGATATGGGGAGAAGGCAGGAACGTGGGTACTGATTGTTGGTTGATCAGCCATGATCACATTGAATGGCAGTGCTGGCTCGAAGGGCTGAATGGCCTCCTCCTGCACCTATTGTCTATTGTCTATTTTCCAGCATCTGCAGTTCCTTCTTAAACATTCCCCCCTCCATGGTCCTTAATAACGAGGGTTTACAGTTACAATGTCGATGGTTCTGGATGTGGCTTTGTCACTGATCCAAAAATGTCAACATGACATTCCGTGTAAATGGAGTGAATGGGACACACCTGAGAACTTCCTTGATCTATTGTCATGAAAGCAAACAAATCGCCACTCTCCAAGGAGCAGTGCTGCTCACACTTAGAGGGAGAAATATTGTCTGTCGCTTTGGCCGATTTAACATTTTCATATGTACCTCTTGGCGTAATACCTCTGACAATCTAACTGACCGACAGTGGCAGAGCTGGTAGAGTTGCTGCCTCACAGCACCAGAGACACAGATTCGATCCTACCCCGGGTGCTGACTGTGTGGACATTTGCACATTCTCCCTGTGACCATGTGGATAGTAGTAGAAAAATAGGTGCAGGAGTAGGCCATTCGGCCCTTCGAGCCAGCACCGCCATTCAATATGATCATGGCTGATCATCTAAAATCAGTACCATGTCCCTGCTTTTCCCCCCATAGCCCTTGATTCCTTTAGCCCTCAGAGCTATATCTAACTCTCTCTTGAAAACATCCAGTGAATTGGCCTCCACTGCCTACCCCTTATTCTTAAATTGTGACTCCGGGGTCTGGTCTCCCCCCCAGCATCGGGAACATTTTTTCCTGCATCCAATCCTTTAAGAATCCTTGAATGGTTTGCTCTGGTTTCCTCCCACATCCGAAAGACGTGCGGATTTGTAGGTTAATTGCCTCTCTGTAAATTGCCGCTAGCGTGCAGAACTGGTGTACGGGGGTGATCGCTGGCCGGTGCTGACTCGATGGGCCGAAGGGCCTGTTTCCATGCTGTATATCTAAACTGAACGACGCTAATGGATAATCTAGTGTTTGCCACGGTATGTGTGCAGCTAATTGAATACCCCAATGACCTAAATGCATTTTAAATTAGTAAATAACACTCGGTTGCAGACATTTACGCCCATATTCATGTCTTGGGATTTCTCCGGCTTGCTAATAATCTTGACTTTGTCGCACAATGTTGGCAAATTGCAAACTGTAAAGCATGGTGTGAGATTTAAAAACAAAAACAAAAATTGCTGGAAACATTAAATTAGACGGCGTTTTTTCAGAGAGGTGAAAATAAACGGAGTTTGTTACACTCGGCTTTTCTGAGTAGATGCAGAATATTCTGTGTTTATAGAAACATAGAAAATAGGTGCAGGAGTAGGCCATTCACTATCTTCTTGTGTATGGCGTGCACAACCTAAAGTTGTAAGACAACTTGTTCTGTTTGATCTTCTGTTTGTGCACGCCAGGTTGATTGCATTCGCTGAAACAGGGTGGACCACGTGAAGGTTGCAATCTCCCATCCCAGCCATTCAATAAGATCATGGCTGATCATCCAAAATCAGTACCCCGTTCTGGCTTTTTCCCTATATCCCTTGATTCCCTTCGCCCTAAAGCCCCTGTCCCACTGTCCGAGGTAATTCAAGAGTTCTCCCGAGTTTTCCCCTGATTCGAACTCGGAGAATGTCCGTAGCGGGTCCGTAGGAGTTCGTGGATGTCTCGTAGCGGCTCGTAACGCTCACGGTAGGTACTCGGGACATCGGGTAAACCCGTGACGTTTTTTCATCCCTGCAAAAAATGTCCACGAGTAAAAAAAATACTTATGATGAAAAAAATTGTTGCTTTTTACTCGTACGAGCCGGTACGATACATCCACGATCTCCTACGGACCCGCTACGGACATTCTCCGAGTTCGAATCGGGAAAACTCGGGAGAACTCTTGAATGACCTCGTACAGTGGGACAGGGGCTTAAGAGCTAATTCTAACTCTCTCTCTCTCGAGATCTTCAGCGGTTGATTTCGTGTGTAAAAGCCCCCTTTCCCCCCCCCATCATGTGTGCTTTGTCTCTTTGTCTCTCTATGCGTATTTATTGGTTACTTGCTAACGTGGAATGTAAAATTGCCATGGGAACGACAACAACATTGTCAGGATAAGGGGACCGAGACAGTGTTCGCAAACTTTCCGCTTCACACAGAAAAAGAAAGCCGAGCAAACTGGCCATGATTAGCAGCGAGAGGTCACCTCAGTTGGCAGGCATCCAATTTTATCGCTTGTGGATTGCAAGTTTGTTTCTTCAGTTTAGTTTACTTTAGAGATACAGCGTGGAAACAGGCCCTTCGGCCCACCGATTCATCGCCAACCACCGTTTAAGAAAGAACTGCAGATGTTGGAAAAATCGAAGGTAGACAAAAAAGCTGGAGAAACTCAGCTGGTTGAGGCAGCAAACTTTGGAGCGAAGGAATAGGCGACGTTTTGGGCCTGACGTTTCGCTCCAACCCGACGTTCCCCTCGACCCGTGTAACAGCAGTCAAATACGGGACAAGGGTGGTCCCGTAACAGGACAAACCGATTCAGCCCAAAATACGGGATGTCCCGGCTAATACGGGACAGTTGGCAACCCTACCTGTCCTACATATAAGGAACAATTTTACAATTTACCGAAGTCAATTAACCTACAAAACCTGCACGTCTTTGGAGTGTGGGAGGAAACCAGAGATCCCGGAGAAAACCCACGCGGTCACGGGGAGATCTTACAAACTCTGTACAGACAGCACCCATGGTCAGGATTGAACCCAACTCTACCGCTGCCTGTTATGCTGCTGTAAATAAGTCTTCCAATGTTTTGTCTTTGCTACGTATGACCATAAAACACCCTGACTCCTTCTTGTCCCTTGATATAGAAGGCATTGGTGGAGGGAGGCTGTGTGAAGGAGATCACAGTTGCTGGTCAGTCATGTTAAGGACATACAGGTAATGAAGACATATCTCTCGACTCCCGAAGATAGACACAAAAAGCTGGAGTAACTCAGCGGGACAGGCAGCATCTCTGGAGAGAAGGAATGGGTGACGAAACGTCACCCATTCCTCTCCAGAGATGCTGCCTGTCCCGCTGAGTTACTCCAGCTTTTTGTGTCTAACAAGCATAGCCTATTTACCTGTTCAAGAAGGAACTGCAGATGCTGGAAGATCAAGAAGAAACCCTGAAGAAGGGTTTCGGCCCGAAACGTCGCCTATTTCCTTCGCTCCATAGATGCTGCTGCACCCGCTGAGTTTCTCCAGCATTTTTGTGTACCTTAGCCTATATACCTTCCTCACAATCGTACCGTTGGGAACTAAGTCAAAGTTGTTTGGGAAATGTGACAAGTACAAAAACTAGATTGAAGAATTGAGGCGAAACAGCAGGAAAACTAAAACATAAACTGAAACATAAACAGTCATGGACTGAAAATAGAAACTCTGGATGCCAGCCATGACCGCACGGGTTCCCAGCGCGATGCTACTGCAGACCAAGACGCCAAATGCAGGATGCATCTTGTCAGGACTGTAATAGAACCATACAGCATAGAAACAGGCCCTTCGGCCCACTGTGGCCGCACCGACCAGCGATCCCCGCACAATAACACTATCCTACACACACATACACACACACTAGGGACAATTTACAATTTTACCAAACCAATTAGTATACAGACCTGTACGTCTTTGGAATATGTAAGGAAACCAGTGCACCTGGAGAAAACCCACACAGGTCACGGGGAAAACGTACAAACGCCTTACAAGCAAGCACCCGTCGTCAGGATCGAACCCGGCGCTGTAAGGCAGCAGCTTTACCGCTGCGCCACTGTGCCGCCCATATGTTCATGCAGCATAGAAACAGGCGCTTCAGCCCAGCTAGCCCATGCCGACCAAGATGCCTTATCTATACCCTGGTGCTGGCTTGAAGGGCCGAATGGCCTACTCCTGCACCTATTGTCTATTATCTACTCGCCCCACTTACCAGCATGTGACCTATAATGTTTAGTGTTTTCTGAGTCATTCGTAACTGTCACTGTATGTCTTGTGGGCGGAGCACCAAGGCAAATTCCTTGTATGTGAATACTTGGCCAATAAACTTACTTACTTAACCCTCTAAACCTATCCCATCCATGTACATGTCCAAAAGCATTTTAAATGTTTTTATAGTACCTGCCTCAACTACCTCCTCCGGCAGCTTGTCCCACATATACCCCGCCTCATATATATGCTGCCTGATGTGCCAAATGCTTGCAACAATTTCAATCTTCAATTGTGCAGTTAAACCTAAGGGATTAAGAATACTGAGTTCCTCCAGCACTTTCTGTATTTTGGTCAAGATTCCTGCACTGCATTTTCTTTGTGTCTTGATAGATAATATACATGCCCCCCCCCCCCCCCCCCCCGGGACGATCAGCCATGATCACGATGAATGGCAGTGCTGGCTCGAAGGGCCGAATGGCCTCCTCCTGCACCTATTTTCTATGTCTCCATGTCTATGTTTCTAAGTAAGAAGTGTGAAGAAGGGTCTCAATCCGAAACGTCACCCATTCCCTCTCTCCAGAGATGCTGCCTGTCCCGCTGAGTTACACCAGCATTTTGTGTATATCTTCGATTTAAACCAGCATCTGCAGTTCCTTCCTACAGCAGGAAGCATTTCATTATTCTATCTGGGGCAGATGACAATAAGACACTCCTGACTCTTGGAGTGCTGGAGTAAGTCAGCGGGACAAGCAGCATCTGTGGAGAAACAATGAAAAGGATGGGCGGTGTTCCGGCTGTGTTCCGCACTGGTAAATCAACACTGCTGCACGGAGGTTGCCCACGATAATTCTGTTTGCAAAAACCTTCCTCAAAATTCTGTTTGCATCTGGCCTCCTGTTCCTCCCATCTGATGAACTCCCTTCCATTGACTCCATCTACACCTCCCGCTGCCTCAGCAAGGCCAGCAGCATCATCAAGGACGAGTCGCACCCTGGTCACTCCCTCTTCTCCCCTCTCCCATCGGGCAAAAGGTACAGAAGTGTGAAAACTCACACCTCCAGATTCAGGGACAGTTTCTTCCCAGCTGTTATCAGGCAACTGAACCATCCTACCACAACCAGAGAACTACGATCGTACTATCTTTAATCGGACTTTACTTCCACTAAACTTTATTCCCTTAAGTTATCATGTATCTGTATTCTGTAAATGGCTCGATTGTAATCATGTGTTGTCTTTCTGCTGACTGGTCAGCAAGCAACAAAAGCTTTTAACTGTACCTCGGTACATGTGACAATAAACTAAACTGAACTGAAACCTTCAACTCCTACTTGGCCAAAAGGTAATGTATAAGCTAATGAATTGCTGGGAAGTTTAATGGTTTGCATTGTCTTTTGGTTGCAATGTAGATTAGTTGCTTGGTGATCAATCCCAGCTACCAGACGCTGGAAAGAATGAACACATTTTTGTATATGAATTTAAAGATTAAAATAGTAGAATAGGAATTTGCAGTTGGGGCGGGGGCTGTGTGTGTGTGTGTGTGTGTGTGGGGGGGGGGGGGGGGGGGGGGGTTGTGTGTGTGTGTGGGTGGGGTGGGGGGGGGGGGGGGGTTGTGTGTGTGTGTGTGTGTGGGGTGGGGGGGGGGGGTTGTGTGTGTGGGGGGCAGAAGATGCAATGTGTAGGAAGGAACTGCAGATGCTGGTTCACACTGAAGACATAGACACAAAATGCTGGAGTAACTCAGCGGGATAGACAGCGTCTCTGGAGAGAAGGAATGGGTGACGTTTCGGGTCGAGACCCTTCTTCAGGCTGCGAGTTAGGGGAGGGGGAGACAGAGATAGGGAAGTGCGGGGTGTGAAAACGAGAGATCAAAGGGAACGAGGCTCAAGGAAGCTGTATTCAAGTTATTTTGGAAACAAAGGCTGAGTTATTCTGCACTTCGGAGGGAGGGGCTGAGTTTCCACCCCGCCGCCCGAGTGGAGGGTACAGCTGCTAACATCTGTACAGTGTGAGGTTCCCCTCCAGCTGTTGTAATGCAATGCAATGTATTTGCAAATGTGAGCTGCTGCTGCTGCTGCTACTGCAGCGGGGATCCGGGCAGCCGCTGCTGAAACAACGCTCACTCTCTCGCTCGCTGCTAGCACTGATACATGTGTGTGTAATGCAAAAAGCGCTGCACAGAATCAGTTCCGCATTTTAAACCCGGCTGAAATGCAACCTTTCCTGTTGGGTAACGCAGGCTGCTGAGAAACGGAAGTGCAAAACAAAAAAAGAAGAAAGAAAAATAGAAATACTACAAGTTGGAGCAAGGCTGGGGGAGCGAAAGGTAAGTGGTGTTAATGTGCCCCTGTTTAATAGAAGGAGTGGAACTAATCCCATCTGATTTGTTGAGGTGGAGGAGGTTTGTGCGAGTCGCTGGGAAGTTGCATCGTTTGTCCTTTGTCTGCTGGTTGCAATGTTGCAATGTTGAGTTAGTTGTCTGGGTATCAATCCCAGCTTGGTTCTTGGTTTCTTGGTCCTCCAAAATATTCCAAATGAAATTTAAACTGGAGGTGGTGAAGGGAGGGCTTAAGTCAGAAAGGGTTATTGGGAAGAAAGAGCTACTTTAAATTTAGTTGCATCTGGTTGGGTAACTATAGTTGGGTGGAGATTATTCCAAGCTTTAATTGTGCGGGGGGAGAACGGATTGCTGTATACATCTGTCTTTGTAGCTGGGATCACAAATTGGATCGAATGCCCTCGTCTGCTCCTAATTGGTTTGGGTTTGGTGTAGGTCTTGTAATCTATGTCGAGCTGGCCATTTAACATGTTGTAAAAACAGGTCAAACGGTGAGCTTCACGTCTGTCTTGGAGAGGGTTCCTCAAGAGAGGCGCAGGGGCGGATGAACATATGTCCAGGATATAAACACAGGATTGAGGAAGGAATTCAAGGTGGATTGCTGCTCCAACCTCTCTGGGAGTAAAGCAGAGGGAAGAATTCAATGGCTCTCTGTTCGTGACAGGACCAAACCATGCTTGCCAGGGAGGAGAAATTGCTTTAGAATGTGATCGGATTGTTTTTCAAGAATATATATCTACAGAGCCCAGAATTGAAAGTCAAATTATGTTGTTTTTTATAATATAGACAACATGCAGAAATTTCCTGTAAATAGAAAGTACTGTACATTTTCTTTTTGGGAGAACAAATTTTTATGTTGTTAACCTTCCAGCCTTAAGTTCACACCTTGGTCATTGTTGTCTCTTTGAATTAAAAGGCAGCAGTTTTAAGTTCAAACTACAAACGTTTAAATGTAACGCTGCTTGATATTATACTGCAGAGCAGGGCAGTTTGAGATGCTTTTGTTGTCCTGACAACATAAAATTTAGATCGAAAAAGAATAATTATTTTAAGCATCTATTTAGATGTTTTAAAATTCACATTGGGTTTCAGGGCTGGAATCATTTCTGAATGTACTGACGTTTTATTAATGACCAGACACAGGTAAAACGTTCAGCACCTTTACAACATTCACTTGCCAAATAAACAAATCATTTAAATGTAAATTCGTTGTTTTGAAAGGTTAGTGGAGTTTGTTAACTTCACAACAGACAATGGACAATAGGTGCAGGAGTAGGCCATTCAGCCCTTCGAGCCAGCACTGCCATTCAATGTGATCATGGCTGATCATCCCCAATCAGCACCCCGTTCCTGCCTTCTCCCCATATCCCCTGACTCCGCTATCTTTAAGAGCCGTATCTAGCTCTCTCTTGAAAGCATCCAGAGAACCTGCCTCCACCGCCCTCTGAGGCAGAGAATTCCACAGACTCACCACTCTCTGTGAGAAAAGTGTTTCCTCGTCTCCGTTCTAAATAGCCTGCTCCTTATTCTTAAATTATGTGCACTGATATTCAGTGAAAAGCTTTTTTTTGGAACACATGTATCTCGGTACATGTCACTATGATACACTAGACTAATGATCAGGACAGGTTTGGAGGGGTATGGGCCAGACGCAGGCAGGTGGGACTAGTGTAGATGGGACATGTTGGCCCCGGTGTGGGCAAGTTGGGCAGAAGGGCACTGTTTCCACACTGTATCACTCTATGAGACTAATCTTTCAAAATAGCAAATCTGTCCGTCATAGATGCCTGTGGAGGCCAAGTAAGTGGGCATTTTTACGGTGGACAGTTCGACAGATTCTTGGTTAGTACGGGGGGGAAGTAAGGAGAATGGTGTTGAGAGAGAAAGATAGATCAGCCATGATTGAATGGCGGAGTAGACTTGATGGGCTGAATGGCCTAATTCTGCTCCTATAACTTACGGACATGAATTAGTACTTAAATTATGATTTATTTGGCATGTGGATATTGTCAGATGAAAACAAACCCAGACCAATACAAGCTCGACAGCATCCCTTTCAAACCAGGTTGCCTGTTTTCTTAAAAATGTTTTAATTCTCTTTGGAATGGAAATAATTTTGACTCCACCTAAGACTGCGATGTAAAATTGATGAAAAATTTGCCTCTGGCAAGTAAATGGATGAGTCATTGGTTCAAGGTTCCTTGTATCTTGTGCCAGGTTCCACACGTAATCAAGAGTAGTCTCTTTAAACCACAGTAACAGACAACAGACAATAGGTGCAGGAGTAGGCCATTCGGCCCTTCGAGCCAACACCGCCATTCAATGTGATCATGGCTGATCATCCCCAATCAGTACCCCGTTCCTGCCTTCTCCCCATATCCCCTGACTCCGCTATTTTTAAGAGCCCTATCTAGCTCTCTCTTGAAAGCATCCAGAGAACCTGCCTGTGAGGCGGGGAATTCCACAGACTCACCACTCTCTGTGAGAAAAAGTGTTCCCTCGTCTCCGTTCTAAATGGCTTACTCCTTATTCTTAAACTGTGGCCCCTGGTTCTGGACTCCCCCAACATCGGGAACATGTTTCCTGCCTCTAGCGTGTCCAAGCCCTTAACAATCTTATATGTTTCAATGAGATATCCTCTCATCCTTCTAAACTCCAGAGTGTACAAGCCCAGCTGCTCCATTCTCTCAGCATATGACAGTGCCGCCATCCCGGGAATTAACCTTGTAAACCTACGCTGCACTCCCTCAATAGCAAGAATGTAATTCCTCAAATTCCCGGGATGGCGCCCAGCGGCTACTCATCTGACCCTCAGTTTCTTGGTTGCCGGAGGGACAATAGTGAGCATTATTTGGTTGCCCTTTACCTGCTTGGCACCAGTTACAGGTCCACCTCCGATTATCCGGCAACTGGTGGTCCGGCACATCCTTTAAACCGGACAAAATTATGGGAGCGCACTCGAACCCTCCCCCGCCCTCCCGGAAGTCCCCCCGAAAATGTAGTGCCTTGGCCGGGTGAGGTGTCCGATCTCGACCTCATCAGGACTTCCGCGGCCGACTGACAGGTCATTGAATCCCCGGTCCGGCCGGATCCGGCTGATCCGTTCCCGGAAGCCGACTTCTGCAGCCCACGCCTCTGGAGTGTGGGAGGAAACCGGAGCGCCCGGAGGAAACCCACGCGGTCACAGGGAGAATGGGCAAACTCCACACAGGCAGCACCTGAGGTCAGGGTCGAACCCGGGTCTCTGGCGCTGTGAGGCAGCAGCTCTACCCGCTGCGCCACCGTGCCGACTAAAACGAATAAGGTTTCAATTCGCCACAGACTCCATTTGCTGCCTTCGCCACTCCGCACCAAGCCTGGGCGGTACCACTGTGCAGATTCTTTGCAACCTTCTGACGTCTTCTGACGTAGACAAAAATGCTGGAGAAACTCAGCGGGTGAGGCAGCATCTATGGAGCGAATTCACCTATTCCTTCGCTCCATAGATGCTGCCTCACCCTCTGAGTTTCTCCAGCATTTTTGTCTACCAGCTTTTTATAATACCTCTTTTTTATGGCAGGTACCTGGTACTGATGTATCTTTGAACCTTTTAGGATTGTTGATTATTATCTTATCTATAAGCTATGTTGACAAACCTGCATTAAAACACTCTTGGCCCTCTGGTCAAGTATCGTGTGATAGTACCTCTTTGGCACCGTAAGGTTTATCGGCTGATTGAGCAATTCATAGAACATTGAGCAGTCCAGCATAGGAACATGATGCCAAGTTAAACTGTCCCCCTCGGTCTGTACATGATCCACACCCCTCCATTCCCACAAAACAAAACCCTTCCAACTCTGTAAATACCTTTGTCTGCCTGGGCCTACGCCATCTCCCGGTTGCTCAACACTTTGACTCCCCCTCCCATTCCCACACTGACCTCTCTGCTCATCTGCTCCCATATCTATGTAGTCAATGCCATATCATAGAAACATAGAAAATAGGTGCAGGAGTAGGCCATTCGGCCCTTAGAGCCTGCACCGCCATTCAATATGATCATGGCTGATCATCCAACTCAGTATCCTGTATCTGCCTTCTCTCCATACCCCCTGATCCCATTAGCCACAAGGGTCACATCTAACTCCCTCTTAAATATAGCCAATGAACTGGCCTCAACTACCTTCTGTGGCAGAGAGTTCCAGAGATTCACCACTCTCTGTGTGAAAAATGCTTTTCTCATCTCGGTCCTAAAGGATTTCCCCTTTATCCTTAAACTGTGACCACTTGTCCTGGACTTCCCCAAAATCGGGAACAATCTTCCTGCATCTAGCCTGTCCATGCCGACTATGTTCTGTTGTGCTGAAGCAAAGCAAGAATTTCATTGTCCTATCAGGGACACATGACAATAAACTCACTTGACTTGACTTGACTTGACTCTGTCCTGGGCCTCCTCCATTGTCAGAGTGAGGCCCAGCGCACGTTGGAGGAACAGCACCTCATATTTCGCTTGGGCAGCTTACACCCCAGCGGTATGAACATTGACTTCTCTATCTTCAAGTAACCCTTGCTTTCCCTCTCTCTCTCTCCGTCCCTCCCCCACCCTAGTTCTCCGACTAGTATCACCCTCCTCCTGATTAATTTTACTGTTTGTACGCCTCGTTGTCACCTTCCCCTCTGACAACAAAGAACCGTTCTACATTTCCTTGATCATCATCTCCTTTCATCTGTCATTTTCACACCTTACCCATCCATACCTCTAGTCTCCCTCTCCCCTGACTCTGTCTGAAGAAGGGTCTCGACCCTTCATGAGGTTAATTCCCGGGATGGTGGGACTATGTTGATAGAATGGAGCGGCTGGGCTTGTACACTCTGGAATTTAGAAGGATGAGAGGTTATCTTATTTAAACATATAAGATTATTAAGGGTTTGGACACGCTAGAGGCAGGAAACATGTTCCCGATGTTGGGGGAGTCCAGAACCAGGGGCCACACAGTTTAAGAATAAGGAGTAAGCCATTTAGAACGGAGATGAGGAAACACTTTTTCACACAGAGAGTTGTGAGTCTGTGGAATTCTCTGCCTCAGAGGGCGGTGGAGGCTGGTTCTCTGGATGCTTTCAAGAGAGAGCTAGATAGGGCTCTTAAAGATAGTGGAGTCAGGGGATATGGGGAGAAGGCAGGAACGGGGTACTGATTGTGGATGATCAGCTATGATCGTCCCCTATCAATAACCCGTGCCTGCCTTCTCCCCATATCCCTTGATTCTACTAGCCCCTAGAGCTCTATCTAACTCTCTCTTAAATCCATCCAGTGACTTGGTCACTGTGTCAAGTCATGTGTGCAATATTTTGAAAGAAGCAGGGCCGCATGATGGCGCAGCGGCAGAATTGCCGCCTTACAGCGCCAGGGACCCGGGTTTGATCCCGACTGTAGATCTGAAGAAGGGTCTCGACCCGAGACGTCACCTATCCCTTCTCTCCAGAGATGCTGCCTGTCCAGCTGAGTTACTCCAGCATTTTTGTGCCTATCTTCGGTTTAAAGCAGCATCTGCAGTTCCTTCCTGCAAATCAGATTGAGTGATGTGGCTGTGACATTGCAAGGCGTGGGCTGCACAGAGAGTTTCAGCTCAGTCGCATCTCGCGCTGTGCAGTTTTATCAAGTTGATTTTAACCTTGTGGGCATGG
This sequence comes from Amblyraja radiata, assembly GCF_010909765.2. Taxonomy (NCBI): domain Eukaryota; kingdom Metazoa; phylum Chordata; class Chondrichthyes; order Rajiformes; family Rajidae; genus Amblyraja; species Amblyraja radiata. The sequence goes on along the minus strand of NC_045972.1, from coordinate 45,669,387 downwards.
TTCTGCAAATTCAGTATTCATTTATGCAGAACTGTCAGGAAATGAAGATTTGCCTATCTGATAATTTCCTTATTGCAGAATGAATCATATTGTTTTAACGTGCAGAGAAAATAAACTTATGAGATATTTTGAAAACCTCCAGCACTTTGTGTCTTTTTTGTAAGCCAGCATCTGCCATTCCTTGTGTCTCTCTGTATTAATCCAATTTTAGTTTAGAGATACAGCATGGAAAGGGGCCCTTTGGCCCGCCGAGTCCCCACTGATCACCGATCACCCACTCACACACAAGTTCTATGTTATCCCGCTCTCCTCATCCACTCCCGACGCGCCAGGGACAATTTTACAAGAGGCCGATTAACCTACAAACCCTTTCTGATCTTTGGGATGTGGGAGGAAACTGGAGCACCCGGAGGAAACCCACGCGGTCACGGGGAGAACGTGCAAACTCCACACACACAGACAGCGCCCGAGGTCGGGATTGAACGCGGGTCTCTGGCGCTGTGAGGCAGCAGCTCAGCCTGCTGTGTGACTGTGCTGCCCTTTTATCCACAATTAATGATCGATCAGTTATATTTCCTTTATCAGCTAAATTATCATTTTATTTTTTCAACTAATTGTATTTTGTAAACTGGTATCACTTTAGATAAAGTGTTTGCTTTATCACCAAGAACTAATCATAAAACAACTCTGTACTATTGTACGATCTAGTAGCTGATAAGGAGATTTTGGGTGAAATGCTATTTCAGAAATCTTGGTGCATATCCAGAAGACTATTCACAGTTAATTAAAAACTGAAGCGTTTTATCCTGTTAATCACTGATCACTTGAATTTTTATTATTAACACTAAACATAGCAGTGAGTGAAGGCAGTGTGTTAATATTAACACAAAGAGGGGGCAGACTGTGTGCGTTTGAACTGTATAAGTATAGGATACCCATTGGACTTGGTAACTAACTAAATATGTACCATTAAGTGATTCAGTGCTGAGGCTTGTGATTTTCACAGGTCAGCTCACTTAGCTCTTTTTGGACTAACCAACAAGGTCACTCATTAATAGCACGTACTGTGTGAATTAGTTCATTTTCATTAAAGTCGAGCGCCATTTCCTCGTTGGTGAAGAGAGCTTCTAATCGATTGCAAGATACAACAAGGACACAGACCCTTCGGCCCATTGAAGTTCGACACAAGATGCTGGAGTAACTCAGAGGGACAGGCAGCGTCTCTGGAGGGAAGGAATGGGTGACGTTTAGGGTCGAGACCCTTCGGCCCACCGAGCCCATTCACACAAGCCCTATGCTATCCCCACTTTCTCATCCACTCCCTACACACTAGTGTGCAATTTCACAGAGGGCCAATCCACCTAGAGACCTGCACATCATTGAGATGTGGGAGGAAACTGGAGCACCACATGGTCAGAGGGGCGACGTGAATACTCCACACAGGCAGCAACTGAAGTCGGGATTGAATCCGCGTGCTGTGATTAATTTGTACTAATTGTAGGATTGGAGGGCAGGATTGTCATGAGTGAGGCTAAACGCAAATTGGAGGAACAGCATCTCACATAGAAACATAGAAAATAGGTGCAGGAGTAGGCCATTCGGCCCTTCGAGCCTGCACCGCCATTCAATATGATCATGGCTGATCATCCAACTCAGTATCCTGTACCTGCCTTCTCTCCATATCGCCTGATCCCCTTAGCCACAAGGGCCACATCTAACTCCCTCTTAAATATAGCCAACGAACTGGCCTCAACTACCTTCTGTGGCAGAGAATTCCACAAATTCACCACTCTCTGTGAAAAATGTTTTCCTCATCTTGGTCCTAAAAGATTCCCCCTTATCCTTAAACTGTGACCCCTTGTTCTGGACTTCCCCAACATCGGCAACAATCTTCCTGCATCTAGCCTGTCCAACCCCTTAAGAATTTTGTAAGTTTCTATAAGATCCCCCCTCAATCTTCTAAATTCTAGCGAGTACAAGCCGAGTCTATCCAGTCTTTCTTCATATGAAAGTCCTGACTTCCCAGGAATCAGTCTGGTGAACCCACTCTGTACTCCCTCTATGTACTCCCTCATATTTCGCTTGGGCAGCTTACAGCCCAGTGCTATGAATTTTGATTTCTCTCACTTCAGGTAGCCCCGGCTTTCTCTTTCTCTTTCTCTCTCTTTCGAGAGGGAGGGAGGGAGGGAGGGAGGGAGGGAGGGAGGAGAGAGGGAGGAGAGAGAGAGAGGGAGGGAGGGAGGGAGGGAGGGAGGAGGGAGAGAGGGAGAGAGGGAGGGAGGGAGGGAGAGGAGAGCGGGAGAGAGGGAGACGAGCAGAGAGAGGGCGGGAGGGGAGAGGGAGAGAGGGAGAGATGGAGGGAGGGAGAGCGGGAGAGAGGGAGGGAGGGAGAGAAAGAGGGAGGGAGGGAGGGAGAGAGGGAGAGAGCGAGAGAGGGAGGGAGCGAGAGGGAGAGAGAGGGAGAGATAGGGAGAGGGAGAGAAAGAGAGAGAGAGGGAGGGAGGGCGGGAGAGAGGAGAGGGCGAGAGGAGGGAGGGAGAGAGGAGCGAGGGAGAGGGGGGAGGGAGCTAGATAGGAGAGAGAAGGGAGGGTATGGGAGGGAGAGAGGTAGATAGGGAGAGGGAGGGCGAGCGGAGTGAGAGGGGAGAGAGGGGAGGTAGTAGAGAGGAGGGAGGGAGGGGAGGGCGAGAGGAGAGAGGGTAGAGAGGGAGGGAGGGAGAGGGAGGAGGGAGAGAGTCGAGAGATCTAGATCTCTCTCTTTCTTCTGTTTTCTTTCTTTCTTTCTTTCTTTCTTTCTTTCTTTCTTTCTTTCTTTCTTTCTTTCTCTCTTTCTCTCGCTCTCTCGCTCTCTCGCTCTCTCGCGCTCTCTCTCTCTCTCCTTCAAGAGCAGATGCTGGAAAATCGAAGGTAGACAAAAATGCTGGAGTAACTCAGCGTCAATGCAGCGAAGGAAATAGGCAACGTTTTGGACTGAAACCCTTCCTCAGACCTTATCATCCTTACCTTTTTGCATATCTTTGATTCATTGTTCTTTATCTCTCCACATCATAGTCTATATCTCTTGTTTCCCTTATCCCTAACCAGTCTGAAGAAGGGTCTCGACCTGAAACGTCACCCGTTCCTTCTCTCCAGAGATGCTGCCTGACCCGCTGAGTTACTCCAGCTTTTTGTGTTTAAGAAAGATCTGCAGATGCTGGAAAAATCGAAGGTCGACAAAAATGGTGGAGAAACTCAGCGGGCGAGGTAGCATCTATGGAGCGAAGGAATAGGCGACGTTTCGGGTCGAGACCCTTCTTCTCGAAGGAATAGGCGATGTTTCGGGTCGAGACCCTTCTTCTCGAAGGAATAGGCGACGTTTCGGGTCGCTCCATAGATGCTGCCTCACCCGCTGAGTTTCTCCAGCATTTTTGTCTACCAGCTTTTTGTGTCTATCTTTGGCAAGTACCTGGTGCTGTTAGGGCAGCAGCACTATCAGCTACACTGCCGAGTATGATATTATTCTGGGTAATTGGTTGTTTAAAAGTCTTCATGTCAAAGCAAGAGATGCGAAAGCTGCTGGGGATTAAGTATTATGAAACTTTGAACAAAAATGTTAGCTAGAAATAGCCACGACAGTCAGAAAACAGGCAGTAATGGTTTGGAAAGTGAGCTGGAAATGAATAACTGTAAAAACAAATTGATGCTTCATCTTAAGTCAATCTTCTCTCACTTCCTCTCCTGAAGTTGTTGAATCTTGTTAGGATTTCGTTAGTTTTTAGTTTATCGTCACGTGTACCGATGTACAGCAAAAAGCTTTTTTGTTGCGTGCTAACCAGTCAGCAGAAAGACAACACATGATTACTATCAACCCATCTACAGTGTATAGATATATGATAAGGGAATAACGTTTAGTGCAAGGTAAAGTCTGGTCAAGGAGAGTCCGAGGGACATCAATGAGGTAGATCGTAGTTCAGCACTGCTCTCTGATTGTGGTAGGATGGTTCAGTTGCCTGATAACAGCGGGGAAGAAACTGTCCCTGAATCTGGAGGTGTGCGTTTTCACACTTCTGTACCTCTTGCCTGATGGGAGAGGGGAGAAGAGGGAGTGGCCAGGGTGCGACTCGTCCTTGATTACGCTGCTGGCCTTGCTGAGGCAGCGTGAGGTGTAGACGGAGTCAATAGAAGGGAGGTTTGCTTGTGTGATGGTCTGAGCTGCGTTCCACAATTCGCTGCAATCTCTTATTGTCCTGGATGGAGCTGATCCCAAACCGTGCTGTGATGCATCCGGTCTGACATAAGGTTTAAGGTGAAGGGGAAAAGGTTTAATGTGAATTTGAGGGGTAACATTTTCGCACAGAGGGTGGTTGGTGGGCGTATGGAACGAGCTGCCTGAGGAGGTAGTTGAGGCAGGGACTATCCCAACGTTTAAGGAAGAGTTAAGACAGGTACATGGAATGGAAATGTTTGGAGGGATATGGACCAAACGCGGGCAGGTGGGACTAGTGTAGCTGGGACATGTTTGCCCGGTGTGGGCAAGTTGGGCCGAAGGGCCTGTTTCCACACTGTATCACTCTGTGACTCTATGAAAGTTGCCATTTGCTTTAATGGTGTCAGACTATCTTGTTCCTGCTTAATTACATAGGACAGTACAGCACAGGAAGAGGCCCTTCGGCCCACAACGTATGTGCTGACGATGCCAAAATTAAACTAATCTGGCCTGCATGTGACCCACATCCCTCTGCTCCCTGCACATCTAAAAGCCCCTTAAAAGCCACTATTGTATCTACCTACACCACCACCTCTTGACAAACGCGTTCAAGGCACCCACCACCCTCTGTATTAAAAACAAACTTGCTCCACATATATCTTTCAAACTGTTCACCACCTACCGTAAAGCTATCTTGAGGACAACACGGTGGCACAGTGGTAGAGCTACTGCCTTACAGTGCCAGAGACATGATCGCATTGAATGGCGGTGCTGGCTCGAAGGGCCGAGTGGCATACTCCTGCACCTGTTGTCTATTGTCTATTGTCTATTGAGACCCAGCTTTGATCCTGACTGCTGTTGCTGTCTGTATGGTGTTTGTACGTTCTCCTTGTGACTTGCATTCATGATCTTCGGTTTCCTTCCACACTCCAAAGACGTACAGGTCCTGTAGGTAAACTGGCTTGGTGTAAGTAACTTGCCCCTAGTGTGTGCGTGTGTGTGTGTGTGGGATATTGTTAATGTGCTGGGATGGCTGGTGGGTGCGGACTGGGTGGGCCGAAGGGCCTGTTTTCGCTCTGTCTCTCTAAACTAAACCTAACTATCTTCTCTAGTCTTTGACATTTCCACCGTGGGGAATAAGGTTCTGACTGTCTACCACCTCTGTGCCGCTCACAATACTGTCTTGTATCAGGTCTCCCTCCAACATTCCAGAGGAAGCAATCCCAAGTGTAACGATGGGACCAACTCTCCCTTAATCAGTATTTTCTATCTAAAAAAAATGTTTAACAAAGATGTATTTAGCAGTTTTGGCATTGCTTCTAGTGAAGGGTGAAATATCATCTTGCATTTAATGACGAGCTCGTATAATACACGCTGATTGATGGACGGTTGGGAAAAATGAACAAAGCCCAGCTTTTATATTTAATGTACCTGTAATTTTAAAAGACAATGACACTTCTGTTACGGAGAAACTGCCGTCGTCTTCGAAGAATGATTGTACGTCGAGCGTACTAAATCTTTTTTTTTATTATCCACACAAAGTCTTGGCCTGTAAAAGGGAGGCATAGCAGTAAAAAGAAAATCACCAATAGTTGACGTTTCGCTTTAAGGCTTTGAAATCTGCAACATCTTGGTGTTAGCAAGATCTCAGCGGAAGAACCTTAACTCTTCATCCAGTGCGTGTCAGTGTGACTTTGTGGGCCAGTATCTCGGCCCCTCGGCGGCCTGGGCAGAACGTTCCAGAACCGTTGGACTCCTCTCGGAGGCCGTGACCTCTGTTGGTCTGGCAAAAACGGATAATCTGGCGAGGCGCTGGAATCAAGGGTGCCGGAAGATCAAGGGTGCTGGACCCGTAATTTGTTCCCGCAAGCGCTTTTCTTTTAAAGCCACAGAGCGGAAACAGGCCCTTCGGCCCACCTAGTCCGCGCCGACCATCAACACTATCCTACACACACTAGGGACAATTTACATTTACACCAAGCCAATTAACCTACACACCTGTACGCCTTTGGAGGGCAGGAGGAAACCGGAGCACCCGGTGAAAACCGACACGGGTCACGGGGAGAACGTACAAACAAACTCCGTGCAGACAGCACCCATAGTCGGGATCGAACCCGGGCCTCTGGCACTTTGAGGCAGCAACTCTACCGCTGTGCCACCGTGCTGCCCCTTATTTCACATAATATTCCATAAGTTTTTAAACTTCTAATCTCTTCCCTGACTGACTCTCCTTTATCGACCCTGCCTCCCACACCCTTAAAAAAACACTCTTTGATTTATTAAATATCATTTCCTTTCATAAAACCATCTTGGCTTTGCCCCATCACACGCTGACTCTTAGATTCCAGCAATTTCTGGGTAACTGGTCTATATTTATCGATCTTCATTTCTCTCCATTTCTCGTTTCCCTCTTCCTCGTTACACTTGCTACTTTTTCAACTCGGTGATACAAAATCCAGGGTAATTGATAATGCACGCTCATCGCGGTTGGTCACCAGTTTGTGGATGGGGCCCAGTCCATCACACAGACCAGACTCCCCACCACTGACTCCATCTACAGTTCACAAAGTCTCGGAAAAGCAGCCGACATCATCAAAGACTTGCCCGCCCCCCTGGTCATTCCTTCCCCCCTGCTCACATCCGGCAGAAGGTACAGAAGCTTGGAAGCACGCACCACCAGACTCAGGAAAAGCTTCTTCCCCTCTGCTTCTGAACGGTCCTCCCATAAGCAAATGGTACTGTCCGATTCACCTCTACCCCATTGCGGACATTGGACTTTGTCTCTGGAACTGATGCTCTCCAATGCTGAGAACTCTATCTTTGATCTACCTAGTCATAGTCATAGAGTGATACAGTGCAGAAACAGGCCCTTCGGCCCTACTTGCTCACACCGGCCATCATGTCCCAGCTACACTAGTCCCACCTACCTGTGCTTGGTCCATATTCCTCCAAACCATGTACCTGTCCAACTGTTTCTTAAATGTTGGGATAGTCCCAGCCTCAACTACCTCCTATGGCAGCTCGTTCCATACACACCCACCACCCTTCGTGTGAAAAAGTTAACCCTCAGATTCCTATTAAATCTTTTCCCCTTCACCTTGAACCTATGTCCTCTGGTCCTCGATTCCCCTACTCTGGGCAAGAGACTCTGTGCATCTACCCGATCTATTCCTCTCATGATTTTATTCACCTCTATAAGATCACCCCTCATCCTCCTGCGCTCCAAGGAATAGAGACCCAGCCTACTCAACCTCTCCCTATAGCTCACACCCTCTAGTCCTGGCAACATCCTCGTAAATCTTTTCTGAACCCTTTCAAGCTTGACAATATCTTTCCCATAATATGGTGCCCAGAACTAAACACAATATTCTAAATGCAGTCTCACCAACGTATTATACACCTGCAGCATGACCTTCCAACTTCTGCACTCTGACTGATGAAGGCCAATGTGCCAAAAGCCTTTTTGACCACCTTATCTGTACTCCTGGATCCCTCTGCTCTACAACACTACCCAGAGGCCTACCATTTACAGTGTAGGTCCTGCCCTTGTTTGATGTCCCAAAATGTAACACCACACACTTCTCTGTATTAAATTCCGTCAACCATTCCTCCGCCCACCTGGCCAATCGATCCAGATCCTGCTGCAATCTTTCACAAACATGTTCACAACCATCAGGAGGTGCAACTCCAGAGCCAACAATATCATGAGAGACCCCTTCCGCCCCTGCAACGGACTGTTCCAGCTGCTACGGTCAGGCAAACGCCTCCGTTGCCATGCGGTGAGAACGGAGAGGTTGAAAAGGAGTTTCTTCCCAGAGGCCATTCGGACTGTAAACGCCTATCTCACCAGGGACTAACTCTACTGAACATTTTTCCTTCCATTATTTATTATGTAAAAGAATATGTGTGTTATGATTGTGTTTATAGTTTGTTTGGTTGTTTGCCTTTTGCACAAAGTCCGCGAGCATTGCCACTTTCATTTCACTGCACATCTCGTATGTGTATGTGACAAATAAACTTGACTTGACTTGCCTTGACTTGACAACCACAACCACGACCTATTGTACTTGAGTTTGGCTTGATTGTATTTATGTATAGTATTATCTGGTATGTTTGGGTAACATGCAATGCAAAACTCTTCCCTGTACCTCAGTACGTGTGATGATAGTAAACCTGGGCCCAAGTTGGAACTTATTAGAAGATAGACACAAAACGCTGGAGTAACTCAGTGGGACAGGCAGCATCTCTGGAGAGAAGGAATGGGTGACGTTTCGGGTCGAGACCCTTCTTCAGAAGCTATTGGGTTGTGCATCGATTTTATTTCCATTACTTTCACCAGTTTCGAAGGATGAGGGGGATCTTATAGAAACATATAACATTATAAAAGGACTGGACAATCTAGATGCAGGAAAAATGTTCCCAATGTTGGGCGAGTCCAGAACCAGGGGCCACACAGTCTTAGAACAAAGGGGAGGCCAGTTAAGACTGAGGTGAGAAAAAACTTTTTCACCCAGAGAGTTGTGAATTTGTGGAATTCCCTGCCACAGAGGGCAGTGGAGGCCAAGTCACTGGATGGATTTAAGAGAGAGTTAGATAGAGCTCTAGGGGCTAGTGGAGTCAAGGGATATGCGGAGAAGGCAGGCACGGGTTATTGATTGGGGACGATCAGCCATGATCAAAATAAATGCCGGTGCTGGCTCGAAGGGCTGATTGGCCTCCTCCTGCACCTATTTTCTATGTTTCTATGTAATATTAGTAACTTTATGCCTCTTGCCCTCTCCGCAGATCATTAGTTCCCATTGCATTTGTTCTTTTAATTATCTTTATGTTTTATTTATGTCAAATGAAGCTCGAGGCTTTTGTGCTTGAATTACATAACTCATTCCTGTGTAAGACTGAGGCTGAACCCGAAGCTGTCTGGTTTAGTTTAGAGATACAGTGCGGAAACAGGCCCTTTGGCCCACCGAGTCCATGCCAACCAGCGATCCCCGTACAGGAATGCCCCTGTCCCACTTAGGAAACCTGAACGGAAAACTCTGGAGACTTTGCGCCCCTTTCCGTGCGGTTCCCGGAGGTTTTTGTCAGTCTCCCTACCTGCTTCCACTACCTGCAACCTCCGGCAACCACCTGCAACCTCCAGGAACCTGCACGGAAACCTTGGGTGGGGCGCAAAGTCTCCAGAGGTTTCCGTTCAGGTTTCGTAAGTGGGACAGGGGCATTACACTATCCTACCCACTTGCACTACCCACTGCAATTTATACAGAAGCCAATTACCCTACAAACCTGCACGTCTTTGGAGTGTGGGAGGAAACCGGAGCACCTGGAGAAAACCCAGGCAGGTCATGGGGGAGAACGTGCAAACTCCGTACAGACAGCAGGAGAGGTCAGGATCGAACCCGGGTCTCTGGCGCTGTGAGGCAGCAGCTCTACCGCTGCGCCACAATGACTCTCGGCTCCCTCACGTTGACAAACAAAAGTCTACAGTAATATTTCTAAGAGCACGGAAGTTATGCGTGGTATTTTGGGCAACATTTATTCCTCAACCACAGAAACAGCTCACCTGCTCTTTATCATTTCACAACTTGTGGGAACTTGTTAAAGCAGCGCAGTTATTTATTTTTGTCCACTTTCCCACATTTGCATTTGCAAGAACAGCTTGCATTTTACACACTCACACATGAAACGGCCCGTGCTTTTACGCAAGTGATCTGCTAAGTCTGTAACTTCAGATAGTTGTCGACACAAGGAACTAAAAGGGCGGCGCGGTGGAGCAGTTGCTGCCTTGCAGCGCCAGAGACCCGGTTCTGCCTGATATTAAGTTTAACCCCAGCGGTATGAACATTGACTTCTCCAATTCCAGGTAGTCCTTGCTTTCTCCCTCCTTCCCCTCCCCTTCCCAGCTCTCCCTCAGCCCACTGTCTCCTCCTCTTCCTTTCTTCTTCCCCCCACCCCCACCTCGGTCTGAAGAAGGGTCGTGACCCGAAACGTCACCTATTCCTTCGCTCCATAGATGCTGCCTCACCCGCTGAGTTTCTCCAGCATTCTAACATTAACCAGCTCTGAGATGGCTACATACCTGCCGATTCAGGCTCTGCATTTATTAGTGATTGTAGAGAAGCAAAAGTGTCGCAGGCTCGCCCTCAACCGCGCTAAGACAACCACACAAACATAGAAAATAGGTGCAGGAGGAGGCCATTCGGCCCTTCAAGCCAACACCGCCATTCATTGTGATCATGGCTGATCGTCCCCTATCAATAACCCGTGCCTGCCTTCTCCCCATATCCCTTGACTCCACTAGCCCCTAGAGTCTCTTAAATCCATCCAGTGACTTGGCCTCCACTGCCCTCTGTGGCTGGGAATTCCATAAATTCACAACTCTCTGGGTGAAAAAGTTTTTTGTCACCTCAGTCTTAAATGACCTCCCCTTTATTCTAAGACTGTGGCCCCTGGTTCTGGGCTCGCCCAACATTGGGAACAAGAGTGTTTTATTGTCATGTGTCCCACATACTCACAAATATATATATATATATACGGTTTGTAGGTTAATTGGCTTTGGTGAAATTGTACAATTGCCCCTATTGTGTGTAGGATAGTGTTGACCAGTGTGGACTCGGTGGGCCGAAGGGCCTGTTTCCATGCTGTATCTCGAGAGTCTAAACTAAAGGAACTGCCCATGTTGAAATCTTGAGCAAATCTCAAAGTGCTGGAGGAACTCAGCGGGTCAGGCAGCATCTGTGGAAGGGATGGACAGAAGACGTTTTGGGTTGGGACCCTTCTTCCGTCTGAAAAACAATCCCACCCCCTCCCCTTCGAATAACGGGTTCCCCCTTAGTTCTCGGCGCCCCCCCACCCCCCACACCGGACCCCTCCCTATATTCTCTGCCCCCCCCCCCACACTGGACCCCTCCCTATATTCTCTGCCCCCCCCCCCCCACACTGGACCCCTCCCTATATTCTCTGCCCCCCCCCCCCCCACACCGGACCCCTCCCTTTATTCTCTGCGCCCCCCCCCCCCACACCGGAACCCCCTTTATTCTCTGCGGCCCCCCCACGCTGGGTCCCTCTTTGCACTTGGCCCCCCTCCAACGCCGGGGCCCCCTTAGTTCTCTGCGCCCCCCCCCCCCCACCCCCCCACAAGGGCCCAACCTCCTGCTGATGTGTAGTTTTTTTTTGACCCGTTCCCCACTCCAATCTGCTCACATCATAGCAGAAGATTAGCGGAAGGCAAACAAGATTTGGACCATTGCACCATGTTCGTTGTCTGGGATTGGATGGAGTATTTGCCATTTGTTTTGTAACCTGGAGACAAAGTGGGTGAAGTCATTGACTGGAACCTTCTGGAGTTTTTCACCTTCATTAGTAACCCATATTTTGGAGTTTTATTCTGCGTGTCATGACCACAGGAAATTAATTTCACCCAAGCTGTCAAACTGTTCACAGGCTAATAACTCTTCTGAGTATCCCATCTCCCCGCTGTGCTCAGCTTCCCTTCTGTAACACATTGCTGTTTGTTCCGAGTTAAATATCTTGTGTTAATTCTTCACGCAAGAATTATTCAAAACTAAACACCAAAATTAGCCGAGAGTAACGAATACTTTTCACTGTTTGTTTATCAGTTTAGTTTAGAGATACAGTGTGGAAACAGGCCCTTCGGCCCATCGAGTCCGCACTGACCCGCGATCCCCTCACACTAACACTATCCTACTACACACACCAGGGACAATTTATATTTATACCAAAGCCAATTGACCTACAAACCAGCACGTGTTTGGAGCGTGGGAGGAAACTGAAGCTTCCTGGATAAAACCCACGGACGGCCTAATTCTGCTCCTATAACTTACGAAGGTTAACTGGCTCCAAGGCGGTGACGCAGCGGTAGAGTTGCTGCCTCACAGCAAGATCACGTGGGTTTTCCCCGGGTGCCCCGGTTTCCTCCCACACTCCAAAGACGTGCAGGTTATAGGTTAATTGGCCTCTAAATTGTCCCTAGAGTGTGGCACAGTGCGAGTGTACGGGGGTCGCTGGTCGGCGCGGACTCGGTGGGCCGATGGGCCTGTTTCCACGCTGTATCTCTAGAGTCTAGTGGGAGATTTTGGAGCAGAGGTCAAGGGCGGGGGGGGGTGGGGGGGTGGGTGGAGGGGGGTGGGGGGTGTGTCGGGGGGGATGGGGGGTGTGTCGGGGGGGTGGGTGGAGGGGGGTGGGGGGTGTGTCGGGGGGGTGGGCGGTGGGGGAATTGGAGGGAGGAGGAAGAGGGGAGGGAAGGGCGGGGGAAGGGGAAGGGGAAAGGGGGAGAAGAGGGAGGGAGAAGGGGGGGAGGGGAATGAGAGGGGGGAGGGGGAAGGGGGAAGGGGTTACAGAAAAGTTAAGGTACAGGGATTTTGTTACTTAAAATTGACAATGTTTGTGTCTTTGTGTTGTGAGCAGCTCGGGCAGAATATGAGGCAAATCTAGAACAGGTTTAGATTGAACAATGTTCCACACTTTTATATTCCAAGTATTTTGATCTTTAAGCTTGTTTTAATTGCAGATATGTGCCAACTCAAAGTAATTTATGTTTGGCTTCTGGAATTATGCTTTTTGGCCTCTTTCCATACGTTCACAGGAAGTCTTTATCGAGTCACATGGTGAAACAGGTTTTCGATGGGCATATGGATGGGCAGGGGACAGAGGGATGTGGGTCACATGCAGGCCAGACTAGTTTAATTTTGGCATCATGTTCAGCACACACATTGTGGGCCGAAGGGCCTCTTCCTGTGCTGTACTGTTCTATGTAATTAAGCAGGAACGAGATCGCTGTGTTTCAGTCTGACACCATTACAGCAAATGGCACCATTACAGCAAATGGCAAATATGGAAACAGGCCCTTCAGCCCAACTTGCCCACACCGCCCAACATGTCCCAGCTACACTAGTCCCATCTGCCTGTGTTTGGCCTTTATCCCACTAAACCTGCCCAATCCATGTACCTGTCTAAATGTTTCTTAAATGTCGCGATAGTCCCTGCCTCAACTATCTCCTCCGGCAGCTTGCTCCATACACCCACCACCCCTTGTGTGAAAATGTTACCCCTCAGATTCCTATTAAATCCTTCCCCCCCCCCCCCCCCCCCCCCCCCCCCTCCTCACCTTAAACCTATATCCTCTGGTCTTCAATTCCCCTACTCTGGGCAAGAGACTGTGCGTCTACCCGATCTATTCCTCTCATGATTTTGGAAACCTCTATAAGATCGCCCCTCATCCTCCTGCGCTCCAAGGAATCCAGACCTAGCCTGCTCTACCGCAGGCCCTGGAGTCCCGGCAACATCCTGGTAAATCTTCTCCGCACCCTGTCAAACTTGACAACATCTTTCTTATAACACGGTGCCAAGAGCACAACACGCTGAATGCGGTCTCACCAACGTGTTATGTAACTGTAACGTGATCTCCCAACCTCTCCACACAATACTCTGGCTGATGAAGGCTAATGTGCCAAAAGCCTTTTTGAACGTCCATATCAACCCATGACATTTATATTTTGCATTCTTGTTTCACGCCCAACAGGAAAACGCACACTTTTGTAGGGAACATCTGAACAGCAATGTTATGTGAATCTCTACATTGCCATTGATATAGAGAATGGTCACGTTACTGTCCACACCACTGAAGATTTTAGGAAGAAAATTACTTGAGAAGCTGACCGTTAAGGATGCGTTAACCACATCAACTGATGCTTTACAAAGGAGCAATCACTTTTAAAAATAGTATGCGTCTTGGTCAACATCTTGGTGCTCAGTGACTTCTGAAATCCTCAAACAACTGGTAGGGCCACTGCCTCACAGCGCCAGAGACATGGGTTCGAACCTGGCCTCGGGTGCTGTCTGCGTGGAGTTTTCATGTTCTCCGTGTGACCACGTGGGTTTCCCCCGGGTGCTCTGGTTTCTTCCCACGTCCCGAAGACGTGCGGGCTTGTCGGTTAATCGTCCCTCTGTAAATTGCCCCTAGTGTGTAGGGGGTGGATGAGAAACTGGGATAACATAGAACTAGTGTGCGGGTGATCGATGGTCGGCACGGACACGGTGGGCCGAAGGGCCTGTTTCCATGCTGTATCTCTAAACAAAACTTAAATTTCAATAGACAATAGACAATAGGTGCAGGAGTAGGCCATTTGGCCCTTTGAGCCAGCACCGCCATTCAATGTGATCAAGGCTCATCATCCCCAATCAGTACCCCGTTCCTGCCTTCTCCCCATATCCCCTGACACCGCTATCTTTAAGAGCCCTATCTAGCTCTCTCTTGAAAGCATCCAGAGAACCTGCCTCCACTGCCCTCTGAGGCAGATAATTCCACAGACTCACCATTCTCTGTGAGGAAAAGGTGTTTCCTCGTCTCCGTTCTAAATGGCTTACTCCTTATTCTTAAACTGTGGTAAGAATTTCAAGGTCGAATTGCTTCTTGCAGAACCGATCAGACATTACTTTTTAGGCCTTTCTTAATAATCAAAATTGAACTCTTATAAAAGTTTTTTCAGCCTGTCTTTTTCTCCAGAACTTCAGAGGCCAAGGAGAGACTTGATGGCAATATATCAAGTTATGAGCAGCACAGATAGAGTAGACAGGCAGAACCTTTCCCCCAAATGTCTAGCACGAAAAAGACACCGCTTTAAGGTGAGAGGGGAAAAGTGTCAAGGAGTTTTCATGGCAGTTTTTTTCCCCCCACAGCACCTGGGCACCTGGAGCGTATTGCCAGGGGTGGTGGTGGTGGTGGAGGCAGATACGATAGTGGTGTTTAAGAGGCTTTAGGATGGACACATAAAGTGCAAGGAATATTGGGATATGGATATATCCCTTTTTGCATATCTTTCATTCATTGTTCTTTATCTAATTACATCATTGTCTATATCTCTCGTTTCCCTTATCCTTAACGATAGACAATAGGTGCAGGAGTAGGCCATTCGGCCCTTCGAGCCAGCACCGCCATTCAATGTGATCATGGCTGATCATCCCCAATCAGTACC
This sequence comes from Amblyraja radiata, assembly GCF_010909765.2. Taxonomy (NCBI): domain Eukaryota; kingdom Metazoa; phylum Chordata; class Chondrichthyes; order Rajiformes; family Rajidae; genus Amblyraja; species Amblyraja radiata. The sequence goes on along the minus strand of NC_045972.1, from coordinate 45,654,210 downwards.
CCGTTCCTGCCTTCTCCCCATATCCCCTGACTCCGCTGTCTTTAAGAGCCCTATCTAGCTCTCTCTTGAAAGTATCCAGAGAACTAGTCTGAAGCAGGGTCTCGACCCGAAACGTCGCCCATTCCTTTCTCCAGAGATGCTGCCTGTCCCACTGAGTGACTTCAGCTTTTTGTGTTTAAACCAGCATCTGCAGTTCCTTCCTACACATAGGGATTTGGATCATGTACAGGCAGATGAGATCAGTTAGATTGGCTTCATGTTTGATGCAAACATTCTGGGCCGAAGGGCCTGTTCCTGTGCTGTACTGTTGTAGGTTCTACTAGTACACGGGGTGTGGGGAAGGAAGGCCACTTTATTGGGAGTTTGGGACCGCTCTCTAGTTTTTGATAGGATGGTTCAGTTGCCTGATAACAGCTGGGAAGAAACTGCTTATCTCCACCCCCTACCCCACAAAGGGATCAGGGGGTATGGAGAGAAGGCAGGTACAGGATACTGAGTTGGATGATCAGCCATGATCATATTGAATGGCGGTGCAGGCTCGAAGGGCTGAATGGCCTACTCCTGCACCTATTTTCTATGTTTCTATGATTGAATGGCGTAGTAGACTTGATGGACCGAATGGCCTAATTCTGCTCTTATCACATGATCTTATGATAAGGGAATAACGTTTAGTGCAAGGTAAGAAATGTTGCTGTAGGAGTAGATATTTAAGAGTGTGGAGGGATTGTAATATGTGACTGTAGATCTGCATCTGTGGCTTGCACGTAAATAGTGGCCTGGGCTGGGCATCTGCAGTTCCCTTTGTGTCTATAGATAAAATTAGAGAATTAATAAATTGTGGAACTTAATTCCTCACAATATTTGTCCTGGGTCTCTATTTATACACTTCATAAACTTCCTTATTTAATCATTATTGGGCAACATCGCAGCTGCCTCTTTGCAAGTTAATTCCGAGTTCTGTTTCAAAACCCTGGTGGCACAATGCACTGACTTGCAAATTATGAAATATATTTGGGCATAAAAACTAGTTTGAAATAGTCCGCGTCCTCACTATAAACTTGTTACAGCAGTAGTTCAGTTTAAAAATACAGCGCCGAGACAGGCCCTTCGGCCCAATGACTCCGTGCCGGCCGGCGATCCTACCCACCAGGAACGATTTACAATTTAACCAAAGCCAATTAGCCTACAAGCCCTGTACGTCTTTGGAGTGCGGGAGGAGACTGGAGCACCCGGAGATCGTGCGAACTCCGTATAGACCGCTCCCGTAGGATCGAATGTGGGTAGGGCAGCAACACTACCGCTGAGCTCACCCTGCCGCCCTGTGTTCTATGTTGTATATTATATTCCAGCTGGGTTTGGACTCTGTGCAGTGGCAAGCCCAGGCAGCAGAATGAATGGAGCAGCACTCAGCATTTACCCCCCACAAACCTTGCTGTAAGAATGGGATAGCAAGCACAATGCTGCCAGTAGTTGCTGTAGTTTTAGAATTGACATTCAGCGCCTATCTTAACCAGTAACTGTTGCCTGAACCATGAGCTCCATTGTTGGATCAGCCCCATGGGGCCGATATAATTCACAACAACAATCATGTTCGAGAATCAAGAGTGTTTTATTGTCAGACGTCCCAGAACAATGAAATTATGTGTGTGTGTGTGTGTGTGTGTGCACATAGAAACATAGAAAACAGGTGCATGAGTAGGCCTTTCGGCCCATCGAGCTAGCGCTGCCATTCAATATGATCATGGCTGAAAATCAGTACCCCGTTCCTGCTTTCTCCCCAAATCCCTTGATTCCGTTAGCCCTAAGAGCTAAATCTAACTCTCTCTTAAAAACATCATAGAAATATAGAAAATAGGCGCAGGAGTAGGCCATTCGGCCCTTCAAGTGAATTGGCCTCCACTGCTTTCTGAGGCCAAATAATATATTAATGTATATATCATGTATATATATATATATATATATATATATAGAGAGAGAAAGATATATATATATATATATAACATACAATATAATGCAAACAATAATAAGACAAAAAACAAGTCTATATAGTTCAGAGCTTATTTGGAGGTTGCTGTGTTTAATAGCTTGATGGTTGCAGGGAAGAAGCTGTTCCTGAACCTGGACGTTACAGTTTTCAGGCTCCTGTACCTTCTTCCCGATGGCAGGGGTGAAATGAGTGCGTGGCCAGGGTGGTGTGGGTCTCTGATGATGCTGGCTGCCTTTTAAAGTGGTGCTGAACTACTAACCACCTCTTTAGTGACCCTCGGACTATCCTTGATCGGACTTTGCTGGCTTTACCTTGCACTAAACGTTATTCCCTTATCATGTATCTGTACACTGTAAATGGATCGATTGTAATCATGTATTGTCTTTCTGCTGACTGGTTAGCACGCAACAAAAGCTTTTCACTGTACCTCGGTACACGTGACAATAAACTAAGTTGTAACTGATTGAAGAGGTTTTTGGATAGGCACATGGATATACAGGGCCTGGATGGGTAAGGATCACATGCAGACAGAGGAGGTTAGTTTAACTTGGCATCATGTTGGGCCCAGACATTGCAGGCCGAAGGGCCTGTTTCTGTGCTGTGTTCACTGTAAGGAATTGGAGCAGCAGTAGGGACCAACCTTTCCTCATGAGATCATCTCTTCATCCCAAGTGTTCAAAAGGGAACAGGATATGTACTTGAAAGAAAGATGGGTGGCACGGTGGCGCAGCGGTAGAGTTGCTGCCGCACAGCGCAAGGGACCCGGGTTCGATCCTGACCACGGATGCCGTCCGTACAGAGTTTGTACGTTCTCCCGTGACCGCGTGGGTTTTCTCCGGATGCTCCGGTTTCCTCACACTCTCTGTAGACGTGCAGACGTAGTATGTAGGACGCTGGTCGGCGCGGACTCGTTGGGCCCAAGAGCCTTTTTCTGCGCTGTATCTCTAAAGTCAGTAGGGAACAACCTTTCCTCATGAGATAATCGCTTCATCCCAAGAACAATGGGGGAACTCAGTTCGGTTTAGTTTATTGTCACGTGTACCGAGGTGCTGTAAAAAGCTTTTGTTGCGTGCCAACCAGTCAGCGGAAAGACAATACATGATTACAATCGAGCCGTTTACAGTGTATAGATACATGATAAGGGACTAACGTTTAGTGCAAGGTAAAGCCAGCAACGTCCGATCAAGGATAGTCTGAGGGGCATCAATGAGGTAGATAGTAGTTCAGGACTGCTCTCTGGTTGTGGTAGGATGGTTCAGTTACCTGATAACAGCTGGGAAGAAACTGTCCCTGAATGTTGGGGGAAGTCCAGAACCAGGGGCCACAGTTTAAGAATAAGGGGTAAGCCATTTAGAACGGAGACGAGGAAACACTTTTTCTCACAGTGAGTGGTGAGTCTGTGGAATTCTCTGCCTTAGAGGGCATTGGAGGCAGGTTCTCTGGATGCTTTCAAGAGAGAGCTAGATAGGTCTCTTAAAAATAGCGGAGCCAGGGGATATGGAGAGAAGGCAGGAACGGGGTACTGATTGGGGATGATCAGCCATGATCACATTGAATGGCGGTGCTGGCACGAAGGGCCGAATGGCCTACTCCTGCACCTATTGTCTATTGTCTATTGAATCTGATGGTGTGCGTTTTCACACTTGTACTTGAAATTAAACCAGAGACTCGGTGAGGAGGGAAGAGAATTGGAATGTGTGGATTTCTCTTGCGTAGAACCAGCATGGGCGTGATTGCATTGTATTGTATTGTATTGTATTCAAATTTATTGTCATTGTCTCAATTAGAGATAACGAAATGAATTTTCCTTACAGGCAGTATCATAAAAATAAATAAATAATAAATAATAAAACATATTAAAAATAAAATTGAATTAAAAAAAGAAAAGCACAAACACAGAAAGTCCACGACACAACATGACACAGTGGCACCAAGGTGAGGAAGGCACCATAGTCCAGCCAGCCTGATGGGCAGAATGGCCTGCTGGCCCGCTGTAACCCTTCTTGTTGATTCTCTGCTAAGCAACGTCTTTGTGCCCGTGCTGATCTCAGCCGGAGATTGCCCAGAGTACAATCCGTACTGCGGAAAATGTTAATCATCTCGTCCAGTTTCCAGGGCAACCCTATCTGTCCTCACCGTAATTTTTTGTAATGTTTGACTTGCATTTATACTTCTCCACCCCTCCTCCTCAAGACCGTCCGAGCCGAAATGTCCAGCGCTTTGATTAAAAGCTGGACTTGAGTGGTGGACAAACGCTGGCTGTCAGCATGGGGTGATACTTTGAGCAACTTTCGATTTACTTTAATGAGCTGGCCTGTATTCCGTGGAAAATCATTGAAGTTCTAGTAACGAGCGTGTGCGTGGAACTGGAAAATATAACCTCAATGTCCTGCAAACCCGTTCAATCAGGATGTGGTGTCGTTTATAATGTGGTGCTTGGGTTGTTGGCATCCCAACAGCTTAGAGATACAGCATGGAGACAGGCCCTTTGACCCACTGAGTCCATGCCGACCAGGATGTTTCCACCAGTGGCAGAGTCTAGGACTAGAGGTCACAGCCTCAGAATTAAAGGACGTTCTTTTCGGAAGGAGATGAGGAGGAATGTCTTTAGCCAGAGGGTGGTGAATCTGTGGAATTCATTGCCACAGACGGCTGTGGAGGCCAAGTCAATGGATATTTTTAAGGCAGAGATAGATAGATTCTTGATTAGTGCGGGTGTCAGGGGAGAAGGCAGGAGAATGGGGTTTGGAGGGAGAGATAGATCAGCCATGATTGAATGGCGGAGTAGACTCGATGGGCCGAATGGCCTTATTCTACTCCTATCACTAATTAACTCATGATCAGCGATCCCCCGTCCACACTGGGTCTATGTTATCCCACTTTCTCATTCACTCCCTACAGCCAAGTTCATAGGAGTAGAATTAGGCCATTCGGCCCATCGAGTCTACTCCTCCATCATGATCAGAGGTGCTGCCCTGTTTTTGCTTATTAACATTTAGTTGCTCCATCAGTCCCACTTATTTCCATATTTACCATTGTTTCTCACTCAATTTTCAGTCACATGTTATAGGAGTAGAATTAGGCCATTCGGCCCCTCGAGTCCACTCTGCCATTCAATCGTGGCTGATCTCTGCCTCCTAATCCCATTTTCCTGCCTTCACCTCGTTGCCCTCGATACCCGTTCTAATCAAGAATTTGTCTATCTCTGATATAATAATAGCGACTGACAGCCCTCTGTGGCAATGCGTTCCACAAATTAACTACCCTCTGACCAAAGAAGTTCCTCCTCACCTCCTTTCTAAAAGAGCGCCTTTTAATTCTGAGTGTGACCTCTAGTCCTAGACTCTCCCACCAGTGGAAACATCCTCTCCACATCCACTCTATCTTTGCCGTTCATTACTCTGTAAGTTTCAATGAGGTTGGTGACTGGATGCATTTCACACAAGCCAATAAACAATTCAATAATGCATTTCACACAAGCCAATGCCGCTGCTCTAGATGTCAGCTGATCTACATCGGTGAGACCAAGCGTAGGTTGGGCGATCGTTTCGCCGAACACCTCCGCTCAGTCCGCAATAACCTACCTGACCTCCCGGTGGCTCAGCACTTCAACTCCCCCTCCCATTCCCAATCCGACCTCTCTGTCCTGGGTCTCCTCCATTGCCAGAGTGAGCAACAGCGGAAATTGGAGGAACAGCACCTCATATTCCGTCTGGGGACCTTGCGTCCTTATGGCATTAACATTGAATTCTCCCAATTTGGCTAGCCCTTGCTGTCTCCTCCCCTTCCTTAACCCTCTAGCTGTCTCCTCCCACCCTCCCATCCGCCCGCCCTCGGGCTCCCCCTCCTCCTCCCCTTTTCCTTCTTTCTTTCCCCCCCCCCCCCCATCAGTCTGAAGAAGGGTTTCGGCCCGAAACGTCGCCTATTTCCTTCGCTCCATAGATGCTGCTGCACCCGCTGAGTTTCCCCAGCAATTTTGTGTACCTCAAATAAACCTACAAACGCGCACGACTTTGTGACGTGGGAGGAGACCGGAGCGCCCGGAGGAAACCCACGCGGTCACAGGGAGAATGTGCGAAGGGTAATGTTTCTCCTGGTGCTCCCAACATCCCAAAGACGTGCGGGTTTGTAGGTTAATTGTCCTCTGAAAATTGCCCCCTAGTGTGTAGAGAGCAGATGCAAAAGTGGGATAACATAGAACTAGTGTGAACGGGCGATCGCTGGTTGGTGTGGACTCTGTGGACCTGTTCCCAAGCCCTATCTCTGAACTACACAAAATACCTGGAGAGATGCCAGATTTGAAGGCTGAAAGCCCCGTCCCACGGTACGAGTTCATCCCAAGAGCTCTCCCGAGTTTGCCCTGATTCGAACTCGGAGATTTACGGTAATGGCCGCTCGTCGGTACTCGGGGCTCTCGTGGACATTTTTCAACACGTTGAAAAATCTTCACGAGTCTTCCCGTGCTTACCTGCCGTTAGCGAGCCTTCCCGAGTACCTGCCGTTAGCGCTGAGAGACGTCCCCGAGCTCCGGCGTACCCGCAACGTTCATTCTCCGTGCTTACCAGGAGTTTGATTTTTTTTAAACTCGGGAGAGCTCTTGGAATGAACTCGTACCGTGGGACAGGGCTTTGAGGTTCTAAAGCTATCACTTCAGTGGGTCGCTTATCGAAATGAACCTTCATTATGATCAGAGAAGGCTTTTGAGTGGAAAGGGCACTAAACAAAAGTTAACAGGCGCACTTTCTAACTTTTTGCAATGAAAAAGCATCACTCAACAGTGTTAGTGGAGTAAGGGATATTCTTGGTCAGAAGGGTACAACAAGAATGTTACTAGGATTTTCGAGGATGTTGTCAGGGTTTGCGCGCCTGAGCTACAGGGAAAGGTTGGGCAGGCTAGGATTCTATTCCTTGGAGCGCAGGAGGATGAGGGGGTGATCATATACACTTTATTCTCTATTGAAGATACAGCACGGAAAC